>NC_017849.1:5169794-5454810 GCF_000002495.2 Pyricularia oryzae 70-15 | reverse complement strand
CCGCGGGGTGTTACGACCAGACAGTTGGGCCGGTACCAGGGAGGCCAGGCGGGGTCACACCCCTCCTAACGACATTCGCCCAAAGAAATTACCGACCGACAGGACATCGATTATTTAAGGAAAAAGTCACGTAACGCCACGTAACCGCCAAAAAAATAATTTCAGTAATCCTTAAAAAATTATAACAAATTAGGCGAAATAATTTTGGTAATTTGTGACAAACTAAGGAGGATTATTTTTGGAATATAATTTATATAAGGTACATTTATTATTATATAAATAAATTCGATTTTAAAATTGTTTAGCAACAATCAAATTTTAATTAATTTTAATATTTATTTAAAAACAATTATAATTTTACCCCCAATTATTAAAAACCCTAATTACCCAACCAAACGTTTAATTATTTTAACCTATTATATTTTATTATAAAAATAAATTACCCGATATTTTAATTGTAATATTTTAATTGCTCCTGTTTAATATTTTGTTTTAAAATATACCGAACAATACCGCCGAAATAATATCTTTTAACAAAACTGTTAATTATATGCATTATTTTGCATGTAATAAGCCCACTTTTGTTTGTATATAGCCAATTTTATTTAGTGCCGAAGTGGAGTGGGGAATGGTGGAATTCCGTTACTTTGTTAATGCAGGAATGCAATTTAAAGGTCAGCGAGTGGGGTTAGCTACCCTGTACCGGGTTTAATACCCACCCTGCACCTGCGAGTCAGCTACCCTGTACCGGGTTGAAAATTTCACCAAGTCAACGTTTAAATGCAAACCCAGAGATGGTTTGTATGCAAATGAGGGTGTTTTTTCAAAAACCCATACAAATTAGTTTTTCGGAAATTCATTCGCGGCACCGGAACCTTTTCTGGCGTGCGGACCCCCACTTCGATGTCGGAGAGTATGTAAGGGAAATAAAGCAAAATCTCCCCCAACCAATTATTTATCAGTACCAAAATTATAGTGCATTTCTACCTATTATTCAGCGCTTTTAGCACTGGTTATTTACCACGCCGCACCTAGGGTTTACCCCTATATCCCCTGTTAGCACCATTGTTATTAACAACTACCCTGTACCGGGTTGAAAAATTTACTTTTGCGTGCGAACCTAAAAATGGTTTGTTAACAAATAAGGGTGTTTTTTTAACAAACCTATACAAATCAATTTTTCGGAAATTCATATGCGGTACTGGAAGCCTTTTTGGCGTACCAACCCCCATTTCGATATCGGAAAATATATAAAAAAACAAAGAAAAGTCCTCCCACCAATATATTAACGTCCATTTGCGTACAGCGTTCCATTTTAGTGCATTTAGCGCTTTTAATACCTGCTAACAGCCACGTTGCACCTAGGGTTTACCCCCTAAATCCCCTGTAACGACCATCCATATTAATATATATATATATTATAATATTATATATAAACATTAAAATATTAAATCTAATATTTATAAAAATAAAATAGAACTAATAGACTTAGTAAATTTTATATTTTCTATTATATAATTTTGAATATTTATTTTAATAGCACAATTAATATAAATATATATTAAAATAAATACAAATATTATTTTTAAATAAACATTACAATTTTTAGCGTATATATGTTAGTGAATAAAATAAAAAATAAGAATATAAACAAAATAGGTTAAACGGCTAATAATCCGGCCATTATAAACAAAGAAAAAGGGAAGAAAATACCGTTAACAAGCCTAAAAATTCCGTTATATAAGAGTATTTACCCTGTATTTTTACAATTTGTGTTCGATTGATTATCCGATTTTTCATTCTATTATACAAAATGTACAGTAATTTAACTGTATAACCTTTTGCCTCTACGGTGCGCGCACAGTGCAAATACTGTGCAAATTTGCCGGTTAACGACAAAAATCGACAAAATGTCCTCAGACTAGAACGAGCGGTTTCTTTTCGACCGATGTAATTAGTCGAAAAGCCATGTGGCTGGTAAGGTACATGGAGCGCTCGGTCCACCTCCAACGCAGGGGGTCTAGTGTGAGCACTGAGACTACGAAAACCCCCATATAAAAAATGTTAACGCCTTTTCATTGGCTTCAAAACAATAAGGCAACCCCTGCGCACGTATAAAATTCATATTTATTCAGGGCTAGTAGTATATATATTTTTATAATATGTAAATGTTGTAACAACCTCACAGTTTTAGTCTCTGTTTATTTATATTCCAACTAAAGATGTGTGTTAAAACATTAGAGGCACTGTGTAATACGCACGCTGTTAGTAAAACCAACATAAATAGAGCCGAGGCTTTAACCTGTCAACACTAACCTGAGAGTAGTATTCGTTTTGCACTTGGCACGTGTATGGCGCGGCACACTGGAAGCTCCCGGTGTGCGCTCGCCCACCACATTGGCTATATCTAGGCAGCGGTGTCGACGGCGGAAGCGCCAAGATGCGCTCGGCTGCTCTCTCCGACGCCACGACAATGTAGGCTGATGGGTTCGTCGTTACCATACCGGGGAAGATGCTCGCGTCTACAACAAACAAATTGTCGGTGCCGAAGACGCGAGTGTTAGTGTCTACGACTGCGGTTCCGCCGCTCTGACGGCCATCGTCGGTGCCCAGCTTTGCTGTGCCCATCCAATGGTTGGCACGACGGTTCGACGGAGAAACGGGCATCTAAGTCGAGCATTGCTGTCAGTTACCTTGCTTTTCAGGCCCAAAAAAAGTGTTGGTGCTATAAAAAAATTACTGGGTTGTAAACTCACACTGGCGACGTAGTCCGCGGCAGTGGTGGTCGCATTGGGGAACTCGAACTTAAGACCTGTTACGCCCTTGAGAGCGTTCTGAATATTGACGATGCCCTGGATGACGGCAGCTTTGTCCCCCTCCGTATGGAGGTACGGGTGCGTCGACACGACGGTCGAAAGGCCACTAGTTATGCTCATCTGACCGCGCGATGTCGATCCGGTACCAAGGTATTGGCTCATGGTCATGGTCTCTATTCATCAATGTCAGAAGAGTCCAACTGTGAGTTTATGTGTCGGGGACAAGAAGGAAGACCTACTCCCGTTCGGGGCACCAAGACTGCCTTCTACTCTCGCAGTCCACTGAATATGCCTAGTTTTGCCATCTGCCCCCCTGATCTGATCAAAGAACCTGAGGTAGGTAGATACGTAGAGAGTCAGTCGGGTATCGACGATCGATACGATATGCGCATGAGACTCACAGTGGTCCGATGTTGGGAGCGGCTTGCGCGAGAATCCCAGATCGTTTGCCTAAATAGAGTTGTCAGCGAAAAATTGTATTTCGAAGGTATGATGGTGTATAATGGTGTGTGCAACTCCCCACACAAAGTGGCTGAGAGTAGTCAGGCTGTCACATACTGAGATATGCGTCCTTGTCTGCAGGATTTGGTGAAGTCCACGCCTCATAAAAGTCGTAAAACACAACGTTCGGGTGGGATACAACAGTGTCAGTCTGCAGGACGCTGTTAACTCTACTATAATTCCAAAAAGCCGGCTTAGAAAGCACGACTATTAGAAGCCAGGAGGAATGCACAGGTTAGCGCACTTACGTTGACATGGTCCACCAAATTGTCACCAACGGGCAGGGGAATCCAGGAGGCTTCATCCACCATAGTAGGTCCGTCGCGCGAGCCCTTGACGATCTCAAGCTGGTCTTTTCTTCCGATACCACTGCGCATCAGGAGCTTTGCAGAGCCAAATGTTCCCGCAGAGAGAATTACACGGCCAGTTCCAGGCGTCAGCTGGACAGTGCCGACATAGCCGCCGTTCCGGAAGGGCTCGACTTCAAGTCCAGTGACGTGTCCACCCTCACGGACGACACGCTTCACAGCCGTGTTCATCCACAGCTTGAAGTTGGACCGTTTGCTGGCCGTGTCGAGGTAGGTTGCCAACGGTCCTCCGCGCTCGCCATTGGCAAACATGAACGGGCCCGGCATGACCGTCCGGTTCTTGCGGTCAGGTTCTCTGAGGGAACTGACTTCGGCCCAGCCGGCTGATTTGAGACCCCCCATAAGGGTGTTCAGACCTTCGGTGCGGTAGCGCTTTCCGTCCTGAGATGGGGTCTCGGTACCCGGAATCCTGTTGAAGACGCGGCTTGTGGCACCAGCCATGTCTGATGCCTTCCATCCGCTGGGGAAGACCTGGTCCCAGTCGGGAGTGTAGGGCTACCGGACAGAAATGGAGAAGGTTAGCTATCCAAACGCCTAGTATTGAAACCACGGAACGGAGCTAGTGGGCCAAGGGCTGCTTGTAAAGCAGCACAGAGCGGATGATGAGCCTTCCAGTGCAATATGCTTACCTTCCACCACAGCCCAGCGTTGACCGCTGTACCACCACCAAGCACGCAGCCCGCCATCTGGTCAGTGTCGTCACAAGCAATGCCGTTGGAGTCGACCCAAATCTGGTTGCACAAGCCGGGCACGTCGAAGCGTGTCAGATCGGTTCCTTGGAGCCACGAGGGTTTGAGATTGCCGCCCCAGCGCCCTGTCGAAGGAGGTCCCTTTTCAATGAGCAGGACGGACTTGCCAGCCTCGCTCAGCTTGTCCGCGATGGGAATACCTCCGGCCCCGGCTCCGACGACCACGTAGTCATAAGTACCAGACGGAACCGGGACACCCGTCACTTCGGGTACGGGCGGCTCAGTCGACCCACCACAATCACCCGTAACCTCCTTGGTGGCCGTGGCCGCCCAGCTCGCATACGAGGGGTTCGCAATGGAAACGTCAAGCGGGGCGGGGAAGAGGTTCATTCCGTTGTCGTGCTGCTGGATGACGACCCGATCGGGGCACTCTGGGTTTCCTACGGGTGTCCTGGCTTGTCCCCATCCCAACATAAGGAAGGAACTGCTGGTTGACTGGCCACCCTCCAAGCCATCATGACTCCACTTCAAGCAGTTTTGGCAGCGGAAAACGAGCTTGTAGTGTGTCGAGTTCATCGAGGAAGTGATCTGTGTGAGCTTTGCGTCGCCCTTGTACAGCTCGGGGACGACAAAGCCCGTGGCGTAGCGGAACGATGTGAGAACCTCATCCTCGTGAGGCCAAGCAACAAGCAGTAGCGCCCGGGTCATGGAACCACCCATCGAGACGCCACACCATCCTTCACCGGGGGTAGTCGGAGTAGAGCATTCCTGCAAGTGTGCGGCGGCATGGCGGAGTAAGCATCATCTATATTCCCTAAACCGAAGCAGGAATCCGGTATGTTGGACCAGAAGGACGCGTGCTGCCGAGGCCTACTTACAAGGTACCCGATGAATTCGTTTGCATCGACAGTGAGCGCATCGGACGGCAGCGCCATGCCGAAGGTGAAGCCTCCCAAGCTTACAGATCCATAGCCTTCGCCCTGAATTGGTCCATCAGTCGCACTCCAGGTATTGAACACGATGCCCGTCTCAGGGTCAGTGTACACCTGCGGCAACGGACCCTGCGCCAAAGATGGCTGCAGATCTGTTCAGGGAGGAAAAGGGCACAGAAAGTTAGTCAAGGTAAGGTGGGCCAGCTGTAGTCTTGTCAACACTTACAGGTCACGGCGACCAGGAGCGTAGCAATAAAGGGCGCAAGAGTCCGCATGGCGACTTTAGCTCGTCAAGACCACAGGGTCTTGGGTAAGATCCGAGAAAAGGGGGCTTCGTAGGCTGATTGCTTGAGAAAGAAAAGGGTGGTGGATGTTTGGGGAGGCATGAGCCGGCCTCTATAAAGAAACTCTTGCCGCCTCCCCCCCCCCCTGCAAATGACCGTCTCCGGGGTTCTGGCCCGGGCAACTCGGAGGTGGTATCCTTTCGGGGGCCAATGCAACGTACCAAGCAGTCAGGGTGGCATCAATCGCGGTCGCCGTTTGTGGAGGTACCAGGTCAAAGAATGGCGAGCGCTGGTAGGTGGAAAGACGTGGGTAGGTGGCCCGCTGGGCATGATGGCACGGAATGAGTAAAGGTTGTCAGGGCACGCACAGAAACGCGCGAGCCTGGTTCTGGAGTAGGTGTCACATCGCAACCTTAATCTCCGCTCCGGGTTGCGAGTGTGGAATTGTACTTGCCACTCGGCCCGGGGCCTTGGGTTCAATGGCCACTGAGTCGAAGGCGGCGAGAATGACCGAAGAATCCGTAGGGCAAACCTTGCAGTGCCCGATTAATATCAGAGGCTTGTGCAGCCGTGCGAGAAACGAGACCCGAATAAGACAGAGCAAACACACACGCACACACTCTGGTGGTCTCCTCTCCTCCTTGCATTTCAGATCGGTCGCTGACATTCCGGGAACAGAACGCCAAGAGGAGTTACATTGTCAGCATCGAGATACTGTTTCTTTTTTTTTTTTTTTTTTCCCTTGGGAGGGGGAAGACACCCCACCACCATGCCAGTGCGTTAGAAAACGATAACTGGACCGCCATGCACATTGAAATCCTCGCGCGACGACAGCTTGGGCAGCTTGGGCAGCTTTCGGTTGGTGTTGTGGTCTGTTCTTGGTGCCGACCCCATCTGAGCAGCAGATTACTATTTCTAGATGCGGAAGCTGCTTATGCGAGTATAATTAATTATTTGCCAAGGGTTTCCGAGAGCCGCCGGAACCAAGTCAAATTGTACAGTTACTCATGCACACGTGCGAGGGTGGGTTGATTTACTCCGCAATACTACTGTAAGCTTGTCAAAATTCATTTTAATCCCAGATACGGTGACTACTTACGAAGTAGGGGGGAATGGCGCAGTGGTTAAGCGCCATGGCTGTTACTTGAGTAACGTAGGTTCGAATCCTGCTCCCTCCACCTCCTCCCCGCTTACCCGTGGCAAGGATTACCCGGCTGGCTATCGACAACAACCACCCGCCTGTGCCGTCGAGCCCACACTTGTTGGGAACTTCGTCTCCATGGCTACAAACGACCGACAGCTCCGCTGTTTGGACACAGGCCCCTCTCGATGAAGAGCCGTCAACTGCCGTCAGACGAATCCTCCGTGCGCCTGAAGGCACGGGGTCGCGTCAGTGAACAAACCTGTAAGCAGGACCGGGCACGAACCCGGTCAGGCTCGATTCGCTTCTATGCCCTTGTTTTCCGCTGTGTAAATAGAGAAAATAGAAAGCGCGCCGAGATACCCCTCGGGAGGTTGCTAACGGCCGGCTAATGAGCCGGGCGGAGCCCGGCGTTAAATAATACTACTACTACTACTACTACTACTACTACTACTACTACTACTTACGAAGTAACTACCTATGTAGGTAGAAGGTACCTACCTACCTACCTACCAGGTAAGGCAAGGTGAGGAGGTAGGTAGGGTAGGTCGGTCGGTACCTTACAACATATCTGTCTCTAGGTCTAATCAAAGGTTTGCCAAGGCGCAAATAAATACCTGCCTACCTGTTCAACATGAGATGAGGAGAAAGAAACTCAAAGCCAAGCCACACAACCAAGGTTGGAGAGGAGAGTTCAGTATTCTAAATTGCTACCAACGGCCCCACACGTATCGGGCTCGCCCTCCCGCTGTGCCGGCGCCTTCCCCGAACCGTTCATTCTTGGGCGGCAATGAGGCTCCGAGCTAAGGTAAGGTACCTATGGAATCGACCGTCCACATCGTCATTATTCAGCCAGCTTAGCTGCCCGCCCACACCAGGAACCAATCCCTTACTTTATTCCGTTCTACAACATGTTTTGTCGTCCCACGTTTTATTTTGGCCAAGCAAGACAAACATGAACCCTTCCTCCTATTTGAAATGCCCTTTCCTGCCAACCTGCCAAGCACACCCGATTGATTCCTCAATAATTATGATTGATGTCTCAATAATCCTCCCGTGTTCCCGCATAGTCGTACTGTAATGAACCTCCGCTGGTCACATGTTGATACTAACCAAAATAATTCACATGTCAGCTTCTGGTAAGCTTGTCTCGGATAACAAGGCCCGAAAAAAAAGGGACTTGAGACTTACCATGACCAGCCCTCCATGCCCAGAACTGACCCCATTGTTCGGAAAACCACTGCTGTCATTGCCGTAAGGCATGCTGCTTGCCTTGCCTTTACTCTCTTGCTGCTGAACCCCTCCTCCTCCTCCTCCTCCACCGGAAACCCTTCTCCCGACCATGTCAGAGCCAGGACCTTCTTCACCAAAGTACAAACTGTTCAACTCGCTCGGCTTTCTGTCTTGAACGAGCGATTTGTATCGCCTGATGGCCGCCTGTTCCTCCTCGTCGATCGGCTTCAGGCTTCTTTTTCGCCCCGAAGCAGAGTCTCGTGGCTGCCTGAGTCCTGTCGTCCCGAAGCTGCTGCTGTCGCCGTCGCTGGTCGTGATCGTGATTGCTGGTGCGCGAGGTCGCGCCGCCGTGAATCGATCGCTAGGATCGCTGAGATCCTTGGATCCAATTGACTCGCTTCGCGTCCATCCTCCGCAACATGACAAGAGGTTACGGATGCCCATGGCGATGGATGCCCAATCTGGCCTTTCAATGATTCGGTTGGCGGCAAGATAGGACTGGCTAGAGGCGGTGTTCCAATTCCAGTACGCTTAATTAACACCAGTAGTGGATGAAGTCTTTCAGTGGTGATTGAGGGGTGCGATCGTTCACTTTCTTGTTCTTTCCTCTCTGTCGCTTCTATCACGTCCCTGTATTCTTTTTTTTTTTTTTTTTTTTTTTTGGGGGGGTTTGGGGGGGGGGGGTCAGTCGCGGCGCGGAGCCAAGAGCTAGGTAGGGTTACTGAGAATAGATTGCCGCCAACAGGTCTCGTTGCCTGTCGACGTCTTTGTGATTCTTTTATTTTTTCACTTCGTATCACTTGACCCCTCCATGGGACTTTTTGTTGGATGGCCATCTTCTTGATTTCTCTTTTCATACCAGTGACCATTGTTGCCTCACTGCCATCAAAGTAAGCTGGGGCGCAGCACCTTGCCAAGCCGGCCACCCGGCCAATGATTTCAGCACTCAACACCCATGCGATGGAACACATTCGAGTGGCTGAGCCTGGAGAATCTGACATGCAGCCCGTCGATTTCCAAGGCACTTCAGATAGAGTGTTTTTCTTTAGTACTCTTTGTTGATCATTGGTTCTGGATAAAAATCCACCGGCCTAGATTAGGTTGAGACATACGCTCACGTGTGATTGTAGCTAGTGACGCAACCAGTTAGAAACAATCTGTAAGTGCATAATCGAACGCAAATCTCTATCTATGGAAGGGGTATAAAATGCGTTTGGCTCCTCTTTTCTAACCCATGCTTCTTATGTGAAGATGTGCGAAACCCGGAAGGGATTACAAAGAAAAGGACCGAGGAAAAAGAAATCACTGGGGAGAAGCCAAAAACACATGAAAAGGCGGGCACCGAAACACAGAAAAAAAGACAAAAAAAAAATCAATTCCGAACTTTGCTTCTGCTTCACCAGCCCAAAGCCCAACCACAACCAAGATCCTCGCGTTATTTCAGCTCTTGAATGGACAAAGTCTAATATGCATCGCCCGTGCCATCTCAACCTATGCAAGAAGAAAGAAAAGTGAGGAAAAAAAGACACAAGTCCGCGCTTGCCTCATTTGATACTGCAACTCCATTTCATACCGTGCGACGGAAAGAAATATCATGACGAGTGTTTCGGTTTGCCATTGGTTGCCTCGATAATGCCAGTGGGATTCATCGACGACGGAACCGTGACGGGCTCTCCACGGGCCTTGGACGTCAGAGTGATGAGCTCTTGGTGCATCAAATCGTACGTCTTTTTACACAGTCCGTCTACATCCGCGGCAGTCATACCCGTGGTAGGGATGGGATCGAGAACTAGAGCGAGATTAATACTTGGTTAACAAGGAGGCAGGGGAAAAGAGTAAGCGAGTTGGGATAAACATACCCTTGACTGGAATCTTGCCGGCATTGAACACCAGACCCTTGATCCAGAGCACGTGGCTATAATTCGCCACCACACACGGCACGATGGGTACTTGGGCCTGGACAGCGAGATGGAAGGCACCCTTCTTGAACGGCAAAAGAATCGGCTCTCGAGTATAACTCCTCGTGCCCTCGGGAAACATGTAGACGGTCTGCCTCTTTGTCCGTATTTGGTTGACTGCACCGCTCATGGCCTGTCGCGCATCTGCACTGTTCTTGCGATCAATGAATATCGTGCCGCTCAAGCTCATGAACCAGCCAAGAAAAGGCGTGCGACGCAAGCTGGCCTTGGCCGTGACGCTGCAGTGCTCGGGAAACAAACAGCCCAGCATGAGCACGTCCAACTCCGTCTGGTGGTTGCCGACTAGAACGGCGGGTCGATTCTCTTCTTTGGAGAGGTGGCCTTTCGGATCTATAATCTCGAACGTGACGCCGGTGGCGGCGAGCATGAGCCACATAAAGACTCGGGCGGTGTAATGTTGCGCATTTTGCTCGGCACCAAAAAATCGCAGGATGAGTGAACATACAACACCAAAGCTCGCCGCGACGAGCAGGCAGATGTATGATGCAAGTATGCGCGCCACGAAGGCCGCCTTGGGTATCGCGAACGACATCATGTAGAGTCCGATCACCAGGCTGGTGTAGCCGCCGGCGAAGTAGTATAAGTACTCCAGCATCTTGAAGAAACGACGGCCGTGGCTCCCTGCGAGTATTATTTGTTGAGCAACTAGGCTTTGCTTTGTAACTGTAACCTAGCGTTCAGCCTCCGAACAGCGGGGTTGATCTCTCGTGACGGCCTCGCGTGAGGGGGTGGTTTCCGCTAGTTCTGTCTGGTGAGCGAACACTTGTTATGTCAGATCGACTTTTGGGATTAGCGAAAGTCACAGCGAAGACGGCGCCGGCTGATTGGTGCAGGTCGGGGAGGCGCCGGCAAAGATGCGAATTTGCGCCTGGTCGGTTGAGGCCGAGGTAGGTAAATTTGGTTGTCTTTTGGAGAATTAGCGTGGACACAAGTTTGCCAATTTTTATTTTATTTTTTATTTTATCGTATTTATTTTTCTTGTAACCCGCCCGCTTCTTTGTTGGGGATGGAGTAGTGGGTGGGACGAGACGGGACCAGACTTGACTGCGTCAGACAAGGGGGGTCATCTCGACACATGTGACGCAGCAAATGGTACCTTTTTTTTTTCTCCTCTGGCCCCTCTCGAGGTTGAAAACCTGCCGCGGCCAACCGTATAAGAAACAAGCGTTTTTAGTATATTCCTTAAACAAAAGCCCACGAAATAGTACAGCTAAACTAGAGATCAAGCTTTACACCGCTGCCCCTGCAGACAGTGATAATACGGCCGGTCTTCTTATTCGTCAACCCGATGCCGTTGATTGTTTGTTAAGCACCTGTCTACCTACGAAGTAGGTTCCCATCAATATGGGTCCCGCTTCTGATGATCTTTCGCCGCTTTGGTATCCTATCACCCATAAGGCATACCTCACTACCCTGGTACATACCTACCTAGATAGTAGCAATACCCGACAACCCAGACCCTAAAACAAAAACGTGGTGTGTAAATGGGCCCCGCCATCATTGGCCACGTCCATATTCGAGCAGGAGCCTGCAATTAGCTGTAAACCTCGGAGTTCCCAGGCGCCTAATTTCCCTACAGTGTGTGGGTGCTATTTATTGTGCGGCATGCAATGGAAACTGAGTGCCTTTCTGCCAATTCTTTATTAGCGGTCGTCTCAAGCAACAGGGCTTGTTTCAACGGGTGGAGTTGAGCATAATCTGATCAAACACTCTGCTGAGACCATGGCCGGACGTCAGATTAAATGCGTATTTAAAAGAACAGAAAACAAAAAAATTACGCCCCCTTCTCCTTTTTGGACTTCTTGGCCTTTTTATGTCTTTTCTCCCCAAATGCCTCTTCGTACACCTCAGCGGCTGTCTGCTGCCCAGCCTTCCGCTTCGTCTTTTGACTTTTAACGCTGACAGTCATCGCTGGGGTTTCCCCTTTCGAAGCAGCCTTGGCGATCGCCTTTTCTGCCTCCTTCCATTCGGAAGCACCGCCCTCAACCTCGAATCTGTTGCTTGCGTCAGCCTACAGTCTCGTTTTGTTCAAACGCAACATCCACGTGGGACTTACTGATCAAGTGGAAGTGAGTCAATGAGCTCCTTCTGCTTCAGCCTGTATTCCTTGAGCGCCTCATCACCAACCTCCTCCAGCTCTTCACCAAGCCCCTTGGCCAGGGGTACAAATCTGTTGTCAACAATTTCATCATCGTGCGCACCCAGTGCATTCTCTCGGCTGACTCCAATCGATTTGGGTTTGGGCATCTCGGCATCGACAGCCTGCGTAACGAGCGTCTCAAAGTGCGTCGTGATCTTGCGCATGATCTTTATGAACATGGCAAGAAGCTGCGAAGAAGGAAGTGACAGCTCCGACGACACCACATCAATGTCCTTCCTTTGCAATCCAACAGCGAGCAAAATCGCTTGTTGTACACCGGTGAGTTTGATGCTCGACTTGAGCGCTCCGGTGAAATACAGATGAGCCAGTGTGGGCACCATGTCCAGAATGACGTGATAATCCAACAGGTTTTTCGCATAAGACTCCAGTCTCTTTTGGTCGAACGGAGTCAACAACCTGTCGAGATCCGCCTTGGTCAGGGGACTGGGCTCGTTAGTAGAATCTGTCTGTGCCCCAGACACGGCAGATTCATCAATACTGAGCGAGAGCACAGAAGGAAATTCGCGGAATTGGTATGAGAGAAGGTTGAGGAAACGACGATGGAAATCGTTCGTAAAGGCTCCAAGCCAGCTCTGGTCCTCGGTGGTGTTCAGAGGTCGGAGCATGACGCAGGTATGTTCGCCAGTCAGATCATTGGCAGTTTGCCTCTGGGTGTAATATATCAGTGGATGTCCTACGGACACAGCCCTTGTCCGGCTTACGATTGGGAACAACATACCAAGTAAACTGGCGCAAACGATGCGCGCTTCCAGAATTTATGAAGGGGCTGAGTGAGACCGTAGCTAACGCCGACGTAGTCCAGGGGTGGGGGTCGGCACTGATGCATATAAGAGAAGAGGGGTGGCATCTCGTTCATATCACGAACCCTAATGTTGTCGTCCAGAAGGCTGCCGGCCCCCAGTTTGGATAACTCTGCATCCGTGACTCTTGGCATGGTCTTTTCCACCATATCTTCCACATCCTCCGACAGACTCAGCGACTTTCCCTCAAAGAAATCAACCAGAAGCTCCAGTGCTCGGGTACCGTATCCCATGGAAACATAGTCTGGGTTAGTCGCTATCCTTACTACGCGGGCGCCTGACAAAGAGGCAAACTCCTCGTCTTGGAACTGCTGGCTTACGAGCCACGGGATCAAATCGCCAGCCGGACGTTGCCCTCTGCTCAAGCTGTTAAGGATGCTTTGCCTGCTAATCTTGCCCTCCAACGCGACCTGGATCACGCACAGAGGTTCAGGCAGCGAGTTTTCGGAAGGAGGCGGAGTTAGAACAAAGAGCTTGTGGGCTGGTGCGTCGCTCATCAGCTGCAAATCATCCGGGGTGTTCTTGTAATGGCTTGCGACGTAAAGCGCCACCATTTGTTGCAGAAACCTCTCCGAGACGGGATGGAATGAGAATAAAGTATCCCTGTTCACTTGAAGCAGTTCGCATTGCGTCGGGTCCTGGCAGTTTTGAAATGTCAGCAAAAGTATATTGTGAAATTAGGACTGGGAAACGCACCGGGCAGCCTTGTGTGTTGAGTTTTGACTTCGGCAAAGTGGCGTCGAGGCAGAGAAGGGTGTTTAACCACTTTTCCACCGCATCGCCAGGACCATACCGAATTGGCTCAGACAAGGTGATTTCTTTGAGCGAACGAGCCCCTGCCATAGTGGCATTTTTCTCAGCCTTGCCGCTTGACCTATCGATCTCCACGTCGACATTGTTGCCCGCAACAGGTGCTCTTGACTGTTCTCTTAGCTGCTTGATGAGCTTCAGTGACAAAGATCTGCCTGTCCCTTCGTAACCGTTGATGGTGGACGCCATGAACACCAAGTACGGTCCCATCAATTTCTTGACTAGCGGCAAAGGTATGGCGGCAGCTTCATCGATGACAACCAATTCAGCTTGGCCCAGAACGTGCGAGTCCTGAGGGCGGATGTATTGGATCGTCTGACGGTGGTTTCTGTGGATGTTGACCCGCACTATAGCCTTGTTGAAATCGGGATTCGTCGATTGCATGATGGAATAGTCGGCATGATCTTTGTAATCAAGGGCGTCCAACCCCTTGAAGACGAACTCAAAAAGGGTTTTCAAATTCTCTGGGGACGGCGAGGTAATGAAGATGTTGCTGTAGCCGTAGGCGACAGCAGCAGCAATGGCGACACCCATTGCTGCCGACTTGCCACGACCTCGCGCTGCTGTGAGTGTTACAGTGTTGCGCAAGGTCTTCTCAGAGATTGCATCCACAAAGGTGAGCAGAGCCTTGGCTTGATCATTGGTTCTGGCAAGCTGGAGCAAGGATCCAACCGGTTGCGTTTCTCGGAGTGAATCTTTCACCTCATCTAATTCCTTCTGCGCCGGCGTCTTGGCATCCTCAGATGACTCCGGTTCTGGCAACTGCTTCACGTTTTTACCGCCGGATATTGGAAGCACGTTCAGCTCATCGTCGACGACTAAGCAGGACTCGCAACTACCGAGCGACAGGATGAAGCGCTCGTTGAACCTGGCAACAACATCGTCGTATGCTTCGGTTCGGTATCGGGAATGTACGTCCATAGTCATGGTGTATAGCTGTTTCAAGCTGCTCATGCCTTTCAATAGCAGAATCACCATACCGCCACCTTCGACTGTTTCGATCGTGCGGGCAAGAATGTTTGGTGTAATGCTCTCGAAGTCTTGAAGAATACACTGCACTCACAGTCAGCCTTCTCTCCCTACCTCTGCTCGCTCACGCATGCGCATCCATGCTCAGAAAGAGGGCCGGTACGTAAGGAGGAACATACCATGCCGTATGTATTTCCAAGAATCTTCTCGGTCTCTTTGTAGTAGACATATCTGATGTTTTGGAGCGAAAGGAAAAGCTCGAATGGGTCCGCATCATTGGCCTCCCGTGTGCCGCGCTTAATTTCCTTCTTGATTTTGGTCTCCCTCTTCCGCCGGTGACTGGTAAAACCAAGGAGCTGCTTCTTGTACGCCCATAGCACGGATTTGTTCTGCTTGAGGCCGACTTGGGTCATGATGTAGTGAAGCTGGACAATGGCATCTTTGGCGTGGTCGCCCACCAAGACGAAGAAGCTTCGTTTCCTCTCCTGGATTCCATTCTTGATGAGAGCGGGGATCCGCGAGTCTCTGTACTCACAAGCTGGTCAGAACAAATATTTATCACACTCACTCCTCTATGAGTTATCCCGTTTTGAAAATGGCTTACACTTGTTTTCGAGACATGCTTGCTTGGTTTTGCTGCCGTGGAGAGTGGACGGGCAGACCTTGGAAACTTGACTATCCGTCACTGCAAAATCGCCCTGCGTCGCAAACTCCGTCCGCGGCGCGTTTCCAAAATTTTGGGCGATAAGAAAAGTTCTGCCGGCCCCCACTTAGTCACCGCCTTCTGCATCCCACTTAGTTGGCTGAGTGGGTAGCACAATGTGGGTTAGGACCTCGAGATACCGGGCCGCTACGGAGTACAGTAGCCAGGGTACCTTGTAATCTTATGTATTGCATGTGTACCGCTCGCAGCCGGATTGAATTTACCTCGTCTTGGGTTATTATTCTGAAGAGTGGCAGACAGGACTGAATGCGCTGTTTATATTGTTATTGAAATTGACGGTTTGTGTTCTTCATCAAACACAATGGAGCAGATTAGTAAAGACGTCGCCGGTCAAATTCTACTCTTCTCTACCGACAAGAAATGGACTGGAAACGGGCTGAGACGGGAACCCTCCCCAATCTGTTCTATTCTAGGACTACGACTACGACTACGTGGTACGTAGCAGTCAAGCCAAGCACGTTGCGTGTTGACCCTTGCAGTTCCAATCGCCATCCAGTACCCGCCACTGCCAAACATCCTCAGTGGCAGCTGCTGTCATCAATCCAAGCCTCGACTCTTCATCTTTCCAACACAACAAAGCAAGCCTGCAAGAGACTTGGAAGAAACACATTATCCCTCAACTGGATGCAAATTGCGCTTTGTAAAACATAACAATCAACCCCTGAACCTTTCCGTGCTTGGCAATTCTGGTGCCTCAACCTCAACATGTAATTGGGACTTCCGGTCGCATTCAATCTCGCCGCCGCAATACTCCGGAAACAAACACACGGAACCTGGGCGCCACCTGGTTTCAACGATGACGTCCCGACCGGCCCCGACCCCGATCAGCGCGCCAAAGCCGGCTTTGCTATCCGATCTTCCTCCCGTTTCGGCCCTCTTCCTCATCGAGTTTGACGTCAAAGCCGGTTACACTATCACTTGGAAGAAAGCCGCGCCTGGAATATCTCTCGATGGCGCCGTCGAGTACAAAAGCTTACCCTCGGGGCTTCACACTGTGTCACAAGACCTGATTTACTTCATTCACGAGGGGGAATATGCCGGCCTTAGTGCATTCATCAACGCAAAAACCGAAGAGGAGGCTACCCGCAACGCGCGCATGATTGCGGTTGGAGTGTTGGTGCCTTTGAGTTACGGGCGTCTCGGTAGATCATGGAGACATGCCGAGGGGCTCAGAGAAATGGCCATGAAGCTTGCCGTTGAGAACAAGGACTTGAGCATATTGGAGACCTACTGGGAGAAGAACAAAGCGCACGATTCAATGTCTCCTAGTGCCGAGCCCCCTAAAGAGTCACCACCAAGCTCACCATCTGTCACTTTCCAGCCGGGCGCGACGCAGAGTCAGTTTAGGAAACGAACCGGCTCAGATGCACAGGCTCTTGTACCACCAGGTCACCAACTATCCCCTTTTCACCCAGCCTGGAGCCTTAGCGATTTACTGGACACCTTTGGCCCATTGATATTTCCAATTCATCGAGCGGCTTTGCTGCGGAAGCGCATCCTTATATCGACATACGCACCCGTGCACCAGGCGTGTGACTTTGGTATGACAGCAGCATCTCACTGGCCACTCGTTTGGAAACTTGCTAATGTGTTGTACGCAACTAGTGTATGACATATCGATCTTGTCGAACATTCCTCTCTCTTTGTTCGATCTCCTCGACCCCACAGCACCAGCTCAACGTCTAAGACCTCTTTTTAATATTGGTGTAAATGACATCGCTTTCTTGTCCGAAGATGCCGCTGCCGCAGTTTCCAAGAAGCGTTGCGCCTCATCAGCCTCTGCCAGTCACTCGGAACAGAGCTCACTTCCAGAACAAGCTGCGGGTAGCGGATGGGTCGCTTGTACAACCGATAGTATCCTAGCGATGAAACCAGATCTGTGGGATATGCTCATCACCATGCCAGCCCCGCATACTGCGGGCGCCAAAGAAAGGGTATGGCCAACAATAGAGCTGCCAGGCCATGTTCCCGTTCGTGCAACCCAGCGCGACTTACGGCGGTTCCGGAGCTTGCGAGCAGGCATCATACGCCTGGCACGTCCAATGAGCGCTCGATCCGAACGCCCTGGCACATCTTCAGGTTGGTCGGCCGCAACGGCCGTTGCCAAATCTGACGATGACTCTCTCCTCGCCGATGCTGTAGACAAGGTTGTTGAACCTACAACATGGGCGGCGCTGGCTTATAGTGGCTTTATGTGGTGGGCGAGTGCCGGCGAGCAGAGGCGTTCCGAAGAGGCCGAGGAGGTGGCTCAGGACTCCTCGTTGCTAGCTGACCTTGCTTCTGCTCCATCTCCTAGGCGCCGTGGAAGCAGCGTGAGCGGTGGTGTCTCGGGTCATTTGGCCAAGAACATCGCAGTCATGGCGGACTCAGTCATGTCTCTCCCAGCAGCGGGGCAAATGAATATTGGGGACAGCGATGTGGCCGCGATAGAGGCCCCATCGCAACAGAGCGAGCTCGGGGATGCTGTTGATCACACTGAGGAAGAGCGAGCTCGGGTGGAGCTGGCTATTATCGCCTACTTCCGGAGGCTCACGACACAGATGCTTACAGTTTTGGGGGATCTGGTGGACAGCATAGAAGACGGCGACGATGAAGAGATGGACGAAACCGAAACCACTGAGGACTCGCCTCTGAATCAATCAGATGACGGGGATGCTTGCTTGGTCGGCTCCTTGCATGTCGACAGCGACGCTCTCGCCCGCATGGGCTTGGATGTATGGAGTGACGCCGACGTTGCGTTTGTCAAGGAAGCTACGGCATGCTATTTTGCCAGGAGAGCGAGGGTCGAGTCTAAAGCTGTCGAAGTTTGCGGACTACGTGTTTGCTGAAGTTGCTAGAATTAGGGTTTGTACAGACCATGAGTTGGACGCTGCTATCTGAATCAACCCGCGGCGACTCACGGTGCATGTTGCCCAAACAAACCGAAAGCTCACCAAGGCATGCATAAGGCCAAGACCAGTGATGAAGACGACCATGATATTCGTTGGTATAACATAATTGGGACCATATGATGCAGGTCTGTCCGACGGCGTCCATATTGCTGAACTGTTCAGGGGAACAGTGACTAGATGGATAGATTTCGTGGAAGCTATCATAACCAACCAGTGGGTGAAGCATCTATCGTGTAGATGGTTTTCCCCCTTCGATGCACATGTGACAGAAGACACGGTGGTCAGGCCTCCATATTTCTACCAATGTTTCATAGAAAATCAGTCATTGTGAGTTTGGCCAGAGGGGTGCTTTTTACGACATAAATACATGAGGATCGGATGGCAGGCAGCCGTTTTAGGCTTCGGATGACTCACGGTTGTACATTGGACGATTTTAGGAATAATGCTTAAGCAGTAAGTATTGCCTAGATCTTCGAACTACATAACATAAAAGCATTGGATGACGTGCGTATCTTGGCGTTCCCTGATCTCGCAAACAAGATGCTGGCATGAGCCCACTGTATTTGTTACTATGCCTGGTCTTGCATGGCTTGCGTACAAGATGAGCACGGCCATGTATAGCATTATCGACACACTGTAACAGGCTGTACTACGCAGTAGGCATCCAATGTTGAAGCGTATGGGATGAAGCAAAGCGGTGGTGACATGTGTATGTTGTTTATTTCATATTTATACTCCATCTGCTCTTGAGTCAATTAGGTCCTTGGCCAGAGTCCCCCCAACAGAAGGTTTTGACTATGGTGAGAGGATGATGGCCATTCCGAGCCACAACAGTGCATAACCACACCGTCGAAACAAGCGATAAGTATAAAAAATGTCAAAACTTTTAGCACCTCCCCGGCAAAAAAAAGGGAAGAAAAGAAAGGAGAGGAAAAACAATATATGTCTCGTCGAAGGCGTGGCCATCATATTCCATGGAGTGTCATGAACGTCCTCAAAATGAATTATCAGAGGAGGTCCGCCGTTTCAGGATCCAGACCTCCTACTGTTAAAATATAATCAGGGGAAGAAAAGAAAGAAAAAAAAGGGAGGGGGATTAAGTAGGCTACAGAAAGCCCCAAATAATTCAAGAACTTCTCTAAGCAAGGGCGACGACGCCGATGATTCCAGCTACCAGGGCCATGATGGGGGCGTTGTTCGCATCGGCCGCGGCAGTGGGAACAGGCGAAGTGGTCACCGGAGGAGCCTCTGCGGAAGTGACGGGAGCCTGCGTGGTCAGGGTTGTAGGGCTGACCAGCGTGACAGGGGGCCCCTCGCGGGTGGTTGTAAGTGTGTTGCCAACTGTAACGTAGTGCGTGGGCTGCTGGATGACAGTTGAGGCACCAGGAACGACAACCTCGACGGTCTCGTCCTTGTAGTGAGTCTTGGTGATGGGATGAACTTCGGTCACGACATGAGCCGAGGTAACCGTGATGGTCTTTGTGTTGGTTGCCGTGATGACATGGGTCTCTCCCTCAACGATGGTTGTGTAGGTGGTGACCGGGCAGGTCGTGGTAACATACACGTCCGTCTTTTCATGGACGGTAGTCTGCATTGTGGTGTCTAGATGTTTGCAGCATGTCAGTCAGCATTTGAGGATCCTGAAGTTGCGAGCTTTTAAAACCTGCTAGCTGGCCAGAGAGAAAAAAAAGAAGAAAAAAAAAAGAAAGGCAACTTACAGACGGTGTCTGTCACAGGGACCTCGGTAACAACGGCCTTGGTCTTGGTGTAGGTGACAGTCACGGTGTTGCCGTCGATGGTCTTCACTTCGGTCACAGGAATGAGCTTGGTGTGAGTCTTGTGGACGACCTCCTTGGCAGTCTCGGTGACGGCCGGTCCATGCACGGTCTCATAGATGACAGTAGGGACTTTGGTGTACACCTTGGAAGTGGTGGTGAAGGTGGTGGTGTAGGTATGGCCTGGCTTGTGCACCGTCTCGGTCACAGGACAGACAGTGGTGTAGACGACCTCAACAACGGTGGTCTTGGTCACTACGTCGCCGTGCTTGTAGCCTGCCATGGCTGCTCCAACCAGGCCAAGAAGTGCAAATGCAGTCCTCATTTTGGAGCGAATGTTTACAACGAGAGTGAGGGATGTATATTTGTCGGTGTTAAACGGCTTGGGATGACTAAAGTAACCTTAGCGAGCGAGTTACTCGAGTGAGGCGCAATATGGGGGGGGGGGGGGGGGGGGCGGGCGGGCCTGGGGTAGATCGTTGGGTTGAAGAGATGGAATGCAAAAGACTGCAATCGACTACGGAGTGAGACGCCTCAGGGGGGTTTATATGATCAACAACAAGACTATGTAGTAGCATCATGCAGCTGTCCGCTAAGGCAGCCCAGATGGGAGGGGAAGGGGATGTGATGACATCTTTCACGTCGCCCAGCAGAAGCTTGATATATGGTTTGCAGTCTTAATGGTAACATAGGCTGACAGGACGTTACACCAAGATGTTATCCATCATAGAACTAGAAGCAGACGAGATAGACATTGCCGAGAAACAACTAGAGAGCGCATCCAATAACGGTCAGTTTCGCTACAAAAGCAAGGCTGGGTCCAACAGGGGGGGGGCTGGGAAACAGCTCCAGGGTGTACGGCAGACGATAGCCGACCAAATGTTGTGAGCATCTTGGCAAACATACAGTATTGTTTTTATGGCGGTTCACCGTACTTTGCCAGGCTACATGCTGTACTTGCATTCGGTAGGCTTCTAATTAAGGCTTGCAAGGCCTGGTAGGTAGGTAGGTAGGTAAGTTGGTCATGTTATCTAGGTACCTACCAGGTACGTAGGAACCCCAACCACCTCATCTACTGTATATCCCACCTCGCATGACATGAGAACTAATTAGTTCTATACCATATAAGAAAAGCGACTAAATTCAGGCAGACTAGCAGCAAATTTATTTTGGACAGCTCCTTTTAAAAAATGGCTAGCTTTTTCAAAGCTTTTGTAAAGGCAGTAAGGAATGCTTTTTTTTTTAATACATACACTTAACTGGAACTTGCAGCACAGCCATGGCCCCCTATAGGGGGAAATGGAGAACCGTTATGGCGTACTATTGGCCCTTGGAAACACAAAACCCTGCCAACGGCAGCCGTTTAATATGGCCCACCAATTCAAATTCTGGGGGTGGGGCGGGCTGTGATGCCAAGAGCTCGGCACATGTCAATGATGTCGTCCGCGCTCGTAAAGAAAAACAGGAAAGAATTCACACTCACCCACCGACTTACATATACTACCTGCCTACATTTGGCTATATTATACCGCAGGCGGCTTGTGCGCTCTTTGGGCAGCCAGCATCAGCATTTGGGCGGAGAAAAAAAAGGTGCCCTCCAAGAAGTGAAAACTTGATGAGTCTGAAAGATGACCGCCTATAACAAGGATCGGAGAATTACTTGGAAATGCCAATCCAAATGCGTCACCGTGCGAACCTCTCTCCCTCATCTCTGCCGGCAAAGCCGGAAACGGTGTTTGTGAGTCGGGGAAACAAAAAAGACTCGAGCCATGCAGCTTTGAGCGGCCCGGAAGCACAACAGCCCACTTTGTGCCCAACTGATGCAGATCCGTGGAGGAGTCGTCGATCAACGGGCCAAAAAGCATTATTGTCTCCTCGTATCGGCGGCTCAATGCTCATTCGAGGGGAGATTGTGGTACTTCCTATTGTTTTTGACTGGCGTGTCCAGTCGTGGAGAAGGTAGCAAAGTTGGTAGGCTTATACCGTACCGTAGTTGCGTAGACTTATTATGTATTGCTTCTGGTCGCGTACCAAGTTGCTTTCGGATCAATTTATGCATACTAGGGGTTCGTATACATTAATTAGGTAAAGTAATGCATAGGTATTTCAGTCGTTTTATGCCTTGTTACAATAGCGTCATTGTGCGGTAAAAACTGCTGATCAATATTTAACATCGGTCTACGTTGAGGATCGTTCACTCCTGATCACATACTTGCCAACAAGACAAAAAGCCCATGACTGCCAAAGGCTGACCATAAGGGACCAGTTGGTGGATCTATGGATCGTGATCTCCTTTCAAAGATGGAAGAAAAGGAAGCAGGACAACACGAAAGATAGGTAGAGAAGATGCGTGCAGAGAAATGTGGTTTTTTTTTTTTTTTTTTCTTTTTTTTTTTCCCTCAGGCCATGGTTAATTATCCGAAAAGGTTGAATAGGTGAGCTGGGCCTCGCACGCGAGCGTCAGCGTCTTTCTTAGCTGAGTTGTTCATCTCAACCCATGCACCCCGGTATCCCGGCAAACTGGCAAGGAGGTCCGATGGCAGCTCACTTGCCAGGTACGGTTTTAAGGGTGCGACAGGTAGCCCATACTGGTCCGGGTCCATTGCGGCGGCATGGCGTCACATCCAACAGTAACGGTCTGGACTAGATAGTTCTAGACTAGAACCTAGACTGTATACCCCCGAGATGCACGATGCAACCCTCGTCGTATTTTTATCCTGCAGCAGAGAGCCGGGAGCCCCAATCTTCGTCCATATCTTTTCTTTTTAGGATTAGCGAAATCAAACTAACACATTCTTTTCCAAGATTGGCATGAGCGATTTCTGATCTTGATAATCACATTGCAGCCATGCAACTCTGTCGTGAAAAATGCGAAAAACCCAAAGACAAACAAGGTTTTGTGCTGGTCAAACGCCGAAATTATGTGAATTATGAAGTCGCGGTTGACAACTACTACAAAGAGACCTACTAGATAGACTAGGACTAGTTTGGTGTACCTAACCTATGATGCGCCATGATTAGGTCGGGAGTCAAGATGAGGCAAAACCAGGTGTTTAAACAAGCAGGCCACAAGAGAGTTAAAGAGGTCCAGATGAGTACCTAGACTA
Source organism: Pyricularia oryzae 70-15 (assembly GCF_000002495.2). Classification (NCBI taxonomy): domain Eukaryota; kingdom Fungi; phylum Ascomycota; class Sordariomycetes; order Magnaporthales; family Pyriculariaceae; genus Pyricularia; species Pyricularia oryzae. The sequence goes on along the minus strand of NC_017849.1, from coordinate 5,431,630 downwards.
GCGCCGCTGCATTTATGAAGGCTGATTCTATCAGTGCATTCCACTCAGGTAGGTGGTGAATAATAGCATGTACATACATTGCCAAAAGACTTTGACTGGTTTTGGAGCACGCTTCCCAGCTATTCCTATCGTGGGGTCATCCTTGCGGGGTATGTGTCAGTCTAGGTAACTTGCTTGGCTTTGGTGTCCCTACCTACATATAAATGGAGTTGGTTGAATTCTTACGAAGTAAAGAAACAGTTAATTAATTAAAGTACCTAGGTACCTATTTGGCTACCCAAGCAAGCAGCAACGGACATCTACCTACCTGACTACCTACCCCACAGCCAGGACACCTGCCTCCCAATTGGTTCAACTCGGGTGTGACAGACAAATCAGTTCCAGGGCAGGCACGAATCATGTTTGTCGCAACAGGGCGAGACCAAGTTTGAGCTGGCAGCCAGACGACTTGAGGTGACGTGATCCCCACTGAAGGGTCCTGCACCCTTGTCACAGATTGTGTGCGGAGGGTCTGTTACTACGATATCTTTGTACTTGGTACAGCAACCACCAAGACACTTGATCTCGAGATAGGAACCAAGAGATGCTTGTTCTTTAGAAGAAGAAGAAGAAATCTAATTTATCTGTGTTCCACGTGAAGTAAACTCCGTGTGATATTATCCTTCAAAGTTCAGCACCACAAGACTACCACCATCAGTCATACTACATGTGGACCTTGGTTCAATTTACATACATTTCATTCTGACGCCCCCTCCTCCCACTGCCAGACCGTTCAAACCAAGGACAGCCACCCCCAATAAATATTGCAAATTTATGCTCGGGGTGTGTCGCCGACTGGCAAGCCTCGTGGTTCTTGTAGTTTTTCGCCAGCATCGGAGATAAACTCCCGCACCAAGGAAACAGAGGCCAGATGCAACGAAGCGACTCCCACCAGGCCGGAGGCGGGGTCAGCGGCGATGCTACCTCATTACCGACCTTGAATCCCGTGCTTAGTCGTTATGTCGATGCCGTTTTCAAATCACATACCGACAGGAACACTGGGAAGTGGCCCAAGGATCAGATCGCCACTTTTCTCCGGGTTGTCCAGGGCGAAGATGGTGCTGAGCCTCAGTCGGCCTTGCTGAAGCAGTCGGACCTCGACCTCGAGGGTTTCGTCTCCTACATGCTCTCCCCGGAATCGAGCATTATCGGCCCTGCCAAAGACCAGGACCTGTCGTGGCCGCTCGCAAGCTACTTTATAAGCTCAAGCCACAACACCTACTTGACCGGCAATCAGCTTTACAGCCTGTCCAGTACCGAAGCATACACCAACGTTCTACGCCGCGGTTGTCGCTGTATTGAGGTTGATGTCTGGGACGGAGACGCTTCCGATGCCGAGGTCTCGAGCGTCAGCAGCGACGATGATGATCCTGATAAGTATGCGAAACGCAAAGAGCGCGTCGGTCAAATCAAGGACAAGATACCCAAGTCGCTCACGTCTCGCTTCAGAGAATCATCCCTAGCCAAGCGCCTGGGGCAGTTTGTGGACAGCAAAACCGAGCCCAAACAGCCGCCGATTTCAACATCAAACTCTCAGGGTTCTGGTGGTCCTTCGCCCTCGGCTCTGACCCGCGGCGCCGATGAAGACAGCACAAACGACCAGAACCTATCTGCTCTACAGAAGACACAGACCCACGAAGCGCCGGTGATTGAGCCAAAGGTCTATCACGGCTATACTCTCACAAAGGAAGTATCGTTCCGTGACGTCTGCTACGCTATCAGAGACGATGCCTTTACGGCCTCGGACCTACCGCTCATAGTCAGTCTTGAGGTTCACTGTGGGCCGGAGCAACAGCTGTGCATGGTTGATATAATGGAGGAGGCATTTCAAGGATATCTTGTTCCCAAACCAGCAGAAGATGCAGCAGTCTTGCCATCCCCCGAAGCTCTCCGAAACAAGATCTTGATCAAGGTCAAATACGCTCCGCCAGTCGATGCTCCTGAGGTGGCTGGTACTTCGCCATCATCGGTAGAGGATGTGCATAGTAACGCTGTCCTGGCTGCCACGGACTCAGCAAAGTCAGCTCCAATGTCATCGACGTCAGAAACGCTGTCGCCTTCAACCACGAGTCCAAATTTGGACACGCCAAAGAAGAAAAAGAAAAGCAAAATCATTCAGAGGCTCAGTGACATGGGAATTTTCACTCGTGGGGTCTCGTTCAAGAGCCTCTCCCAGCCTGAGGCCGTGATGCCCACTCACATTTTCTCGGTGTCCGAGAAGGCAGTGTTGGACTTGCACGAGAAGTATGGGCAAGAGCTATTTGACCATAATAGGCACTACCTGATGCGAACTTATCCCTCTGGCATGCGTATTGGCTCGTCAAACCTCGATCCTGTCGTATTTTGGAGAAAAGGAATTCAGGTTGTTGCATTAAACTGGCAGAACTGGGACGAGGGCATGTGAGTACAACCCCCCTCCCCTCTCAAGAAACTTCCTAGGGTGCTATGGCCCCATTAGGGCCTAGAGAGTTTTGTAACAGGGCATGGGGCAAAAATCAATCACGAATTGTTTTGTTGCTATCGGTTCTGCACATAGTTCGGCCAATAGCTAGCCGGCAAATTTACTAACAGACAATGACCATAGGATGCTCAATGAAGGGATGTTTGCAGGTACCAGGGGCTACTTGCTCAAGCCAGAAGGTACGTTGATAGTATTTCATCACAAAGCTCACTTCAAGCCCACCTCCGCCCCCGATCGAGCTCTGAACGATCCGGCCTGACACAGTTATCTTGTCTTTTTTTTAATAGGTTATCGAGGCAATAAGTCAGCTGCAACGCCAACCTCAACTTCGGGGCAAACGCAGGCCACGGCGGTTAGACATCGAACCCTCGATCTTGCCGTCGAGGTATTTGCCGCACAGAATATTCCCCTCCCGCCGGGGGATGAGAAGGTGAAGTCCTTTAGGCCATATATCAAGTGTGAAATTCACGTGGAGGAGCCCGGTGAACGACATGGGGGCGCTGATGCCGTTCCACACAATGGTCGAGAGAAGGAAGGCGAGTTCAAGGCTCGTACTAAGACGATCAAGGGAACTGTTGACCCGGACTACGGTGGTGAAATTCTAAGGTTCTCCGCTATTGACGGTGTAGTCGAGGAACTCTCTTTTTTGAGGTTCACTGTTCGTGACGATGAGCTAGGTAGAGATGATCTAGCAGCTTGGGCATGCGTCAGGCTCGACAGGCTCAGGGCTGGGTATAGGATCATCCGCCTGCTCGATGGTAAGGGAATGGAGAGTGACGGGCTGGTTCTGGTCAAGATTTCCAAGAGTATCTATGACTGCTAAATGCTTCAGACTTTGTATTGGCGACCAGTCGCGATGGGGGTTTCATTCCATTGCCGATAGTGAATACCTTGATTCGCTGCTTTGATGTTTCTAACTGGCTGCTGTCCTCAGCCTATAACCCTATCATCTGTCAATTGGGAAGGAGCAGCAACAATTCTATGCGGCGCGGTGCGCACAAATCCACCGCGCGACGAATTGCGACAGATTGACCTCTCTATAGAGATTGGGTGCGTCGGATACAGCTTTCTTTCATACAGTTTGCTATTGGCCTCGTCAGACATAAACTCTTTCACGCTCGATAAATCCAGCCTGTGAAAATGTGAAAATATCACAGTATGATCATGGATCATGCCGATGGCAAAGGCTCATGTGGTCGTACGTGGTCACTGTTACGTGAAACACAGAGCTCGTTGATTTAGATTGACTTGTAACAACGAAAGAAAACCCAGCTCCGACAGGGAAAACAAAGGCAAGAACCTGCCCACACTAGGAACACGGAAAGCAGTGCCAAAGTACAAAATCCAACTCTTTTCCTCATGGTATAAAAGGAATCTTGGTCCCAACCGTCCTCTTGTAATCGTTGTACTCCTCTCCAAAGAACCTCACAAGGGTTTCCTCTTCGTGCCGAATGCGTCGTGAAAAGAAACGGTACAAGACAAAACTATACGCAATTGTGCTGACGAGATTTCCGAGCACGAGCTGTGTACCTAGAGCCCAGTAGAAGTAACCAAAGTAGCTTGGGTGACGGAGTTTGGCGTAAATTCCGGTCGTGACGAGGTGGTGCTGCGGACCCCTAGCTTGCTGGACAATGTGATTAAAAGATAGACCCGCCTGGATCATGGCTGCAGACCGGACGAGCTGACCGACTGCCGTGAGGACGAGGCCCAGCAGGAGCAGCAGCGGGCCTGTGTGTAGTGGGGCCCAGGCGCGACTCGGAGACACGAGGCAAACCAGCAGACACTCGAGTGCGGCGAATGCGTATGCAATGGTCTGCATGGGCCAGTTGGCTGTCAAGAGGTAGCTGTCGACATTGGCCGCTGGGGTGTTGTAGGCTGCGGTGGTCCAAAACTCGAGGAAGTGGTGTGTTGCCAGGGCACCGACAAAGAAGGGGAGGCGCCATAGCGGGCTTGAGGTCAGAAGCAGAATGGGGATGGTAGACACGACAGAAACTGCAAAGACGGAGCCCAGGCAGAAAGCGCGCATAGCAATGCCGGCAAGAGACTTGGGCTGGCCCGGCATATAAGGATGGACAGGCGAGTTTGCGGCCGAAGCGGACTGGGCGATGGGGCTGAGGACAGGGAGAGTCAGGTCAGTCTTAGTCATGGCCTCGTGGTTCTTGGGGCCTGTGGTGTGAGCAGGGCCAGCGCCATTGACGTTGATGGGTGAGGGCGGTGGCGGTACGAAGAACTGCCTCGAGCGGCGTCGGCGAGTGGGTTGTGCCAGTGGTGCCGACGAACATGTCGCAGAGCACTCGACGCCGCTGCCATCCGCCCACGAGATGTCTCTCCCGCCGTGGCCTCGTCCATTTACTGCAGCTGCGTCGACAACGCAGGCAGGCATCATGATGCTCGGTTTTTTTGGTGGCGGCTGGCACGAGAACAAGCTGGTAGGGGAGGGAGACAGAAGCATGTTGACGTCTGTGTTGTCTCCCAGCCTATCGCTATCTTCCATCTCCATCAAGACGAGCGATTGCACAGTCAAGTCATGGGCGATAATACGGATAGGGCGTCGTATGTTGTATGGAATAGCACAGCAGCAAAAGAATGCTAGTGTAGCGAAGGCGACACAGGCGAGAGAGACGATGATTAGGGGCAGGGAGGAGGGGAGAAAAAGAAAGGTGGAAGGGAAAAGGGGGAGACAAGGACTGCCTTGAAGTAAAGCAAGGCTTGCTCACCTTTGAGGATTGCCAACTCGCCTCCGTCGCTGACCAGACGTTTCATCATCCATTGTTCCCCTTGACTGAGTGACGAAGTCACGTCGTTGGCGCCTCGGGGCGGTGATTAGGCCAGAAAAGTACCTAGGTGGACAACTAATGTAAGGTAAGTAGCTAACTGCTGTGGGTGTAGGCAGGATGTATGGGATCAACGGCAGTCAGCTTTGACCTGTGGCTTTTGGACCAAGCCAAAGAAACAAACAAAGCTCAAACAAAGCTCTTCAGAAGGCCAAGCTGAGCTGGTGGTATTTACAGTAGATGAGCGGCAGTCTTGGTTTTATCCCACTTGACCAATGTCTCACAAGCTTTGAGAGGATGGAATGCAGTCGAGGGAGCTGGGCCGTTTTTCAATATGTTGCTTGTTATTGTTCATGCACAAGGCTGTGTGCTTTGGTATGATGAAGTGACTTTGCTGTGTTGCTGCGCCGCATTTGGGTGAACAAGGGTGTCTGGCAACAGGTACAGTACCTTAGGTGGGCAGGTACCAGGACCAAACATGTACGGTACTTCGGTGCACAAGATGGTACAATGGCTTGCAGAACGGGAGATTTTCTTCGGGCCTAACTGACCCACCAAAACCTGCGTCGATTTGCCCTAGCGCTGTCCACCTCCGCAAACGGCGGGCGTCAATGTTTACCCCTCACCTCGATTACTACTCGACAATACTAAGCCACTCACGGTCAACAACTTACACCAACAACGGTAAAAGAACATACATACACAAAGAGGAAAAGAGAATCGAGGCCCATTTGATCGGAGCATACACCAATAAAACCACAAGAAGCGCAGCCCTAACAGCTGTTCAAGGTATTATCTACCTTAGGTACCTACCTAGGTAGGTATATAAGCGTAATCCAGGTGAGAACTACCGTAGAATAGGGCACTGACACAGCCAGCGAGTCCTTCCTTGGCCGAGAGGCCCGGGTAATCTTGTTAAACTGTGTCGTGCTGGGCCTGGTATTTTCCCAGAGAGTAACTCATTACCTACCTGACCATGGTGACGAAACCAGCCCAAAATCTTCTTACTGACTCGAACTTCAATATTCTAGATACACTAAAACCGGGCTTCAGGGACGGTGACTTGCTTACGGACGCCATCTACCAAAAGGGATTTTGCTGCCGCTAAAAAAACACAAGTAGTACTACTGTCGAATAGCATCTACTCATTGTACCCGGGTACTTTGAACATGGCCTCACGTACACCGGACGGTCAGCCGATTGACCCGGTCGAAAATCGACGTCGTATGGCTGCCGGCGAGCTTTACTACTCGTTTACTCCGGAGCTTATCGCCGACAGGCAAAAATGCCAGGTAGCTAGGGACAAGTATAACGAGGTTTCCAAGGAAAAAGTATCGCGTAGGGAGCTCGTTCAGCTTCTCAACGAGTAAGTATTTGCAAAAAACCACTTTATGGTTCAATCCCTTCCTTGGTATTAACAGGGGTCCTTCCTATTGTTTGACCTGCTCCAAACCTATCTCCCGCCCAGTTTATTGCAAAAGCAAATAGTATCTATGATATCTGAGAACAGTTTTATTTGTTTAATAGGTTGGCGGGTGATTTGTCCCCACTACCGCTGGTGGCTGCCACGGCTGAAAATGACGATGCGCTATTCGAAGAATATCCATGGATCGATGGCCCGATAACCAAGATGGATTATGGGTACAACGTGAAGTAATGATTTCTCACCATTTTTGCCTCCCTTTTCCCACCTCGGTCGCCCCGAGACTCCCAAGCTATTTTAACCTTATTTTATGTCCAACCCGTCCGGTTCCCCATTTACCCGCTAACAGCGCCTTGGCCATGCGTTTCGTATCGTCTAGATTTGGGAAAAATGTCTATGTAAACTCCAATAGCACGTGGATCGATACGTGCACCATCACTGTCGGCGCGAGGACTCTTATTGGCCCCAATTGTTCTTTTTACAGCGGGACGCATCCGCTGGACCCCAGAATCCGCAATGGGACCCGCGGCCCTGAGCTCGGCAAGCCCATCGTTATAGAAGAGGATTGCTGGTTGGGTGGCGGCGTTACCGTCCTCGCAGGTATTACCATCGGCAAGGGATCCACCGTCGGTGCAGGCAGCATTGTTACCCGAGACGTGCCCCCTTTCTCGTGCGTCGTGGGAAACCCGGCGCGACTACTGAAGAAGATTGATATATCGACGGAGCCGTCTTGGTCCTAGTTCTATTGGGAGCAAGAGACGATTATGGTCGGGCGGGTACTGCGAAAGGTTCTGATCGGTTTTCCAACCAGGTCGCACTCCTGTGTGGATTTGTTTGTGTGTTTTGCGCTCGGGTTCTCATAAGCCACCCTGAATTGAGAAGGACGAGATGATCAAGACGAGGACGTTGACAAGGCCCCACACAAACGGAATCCATGTCGACATTTGGAAAGGGCCGGACATATAGACGGCGCTGAGTCTGTACCACGGATAAAATGTTAAAACGCGACCCCGCTCCCTCGATCAACAAGCAAGTAGTCATGTCGCTACCTGCCGGGTGGCTGCCTGAGCATATACGTTAAGTGATGGAGCATGTATGGGGTTGCAGCACGCACATGGCACCGACGAGACCCCCGGCTAAAACGGCCTCACTTCCAGCTACGAGAATGTAGAAGATGGGAACAATCCACACATATTTCCAGTTGGACCAACGCTTCCCCAGGTGCATGGTGATGGCGAGGACTGCCGCGCCGACGTGTACGATCATGTAAATGCTGAGGGTCCAGAGCAGGGTGAAGATGGTCATGTCGCGGGCCCCGTAAAGAAAGCGCCCTTCTTCATATAACGGCCAGTGAAGCGACGGGAAAGGCGGTGCCTTATAGTCGGCGGGTGGGTTGCTGCCGAAGAAAACATCGGCGCGGGCAAAAAGTCTGTATACAATGTACGTGGGAATATGTCAGTCATGAGGCGAGCGTGGGTCGTTTTCCGGTTACGTGACATGGTAAAGAGATGCATCAATGAAATGACTACTTACTTTGTAAACACCATGATTGCGCGATGCGACGGGGGCGATCAGGCCCGGCCGTGTATGGGCAGCTGGGAGCCTTGTTGGTTTTGGCTTGTTTAGGTTTTTGGAAGGATGTCTACGGTAAGGTGGTTGGGGCTGGCGAAGTAGGTAAGCAGCCCGGAGTTGGTCAGGGTCACCTTGATCGGGCTTTGGTTCAAGCAAACATCCAGCCCCAAATGTACAGTACAACTCCACTGTCAAGTAGTGGGTGGGTCCTCCGCGCCGGTTACATGTGGGGTAGTAGATGGTCGCTAAAACACCTCACGCGAACCTCGGTGGATCGCTGCATGTGAACTGACATTCGGTGCTCATCTCAAAACGCCGAGCATTTCCTATCAAGCGTAGTATTTAATTACCTATTCGGCGCAATTTACTCAAACACCTTTACCCATGTAATAAAGTGCACTTCCTTAGGGGGAAAAGGTCGCAGACATCAAAATAGCAAAAGAGAAATGGCGACAGACAAGCTGTTGACGACAGTGCTTGGCCTCTTTCACAATATACACGATGCGCCGAAGACGGACCAGATCCTCGGCACAACCGTCTCCCTGCTCGCGACACTGACGAACCCACTCAACATTTCGCTGCTCACATCACACTTCCTCAGCGCTCACGCGATATGGCACCCGCACGCCATTCAGAGTCAGACATGTCTGCGGGTCATGTCCGTCTTCAGCACGGCTGCTCTGCGTGTGCGCACTGCCGAAGTAGACGGGAGACTTAGCCATACCATACACGGGAGTGAGGGCTGGGCACGCGCCGTGGCCCGCGGCGCGGACGATAGGTCGGCGCGCTGGCAGCATCTGCTATGCTTGACTGGCGTCTTGACGGGGTTCGAAGGTAGCTACCGGCAGTCGCTCTCTCCCGCCATGAGACGCACCCTCGAGTATGCCGTTGCCAGGGCGGCAAGCATAGCGTTGGCCGACGCCAAAGAAACAAACACACCGGAACCTACAAGGACTGCCGTCGCTGTGGCTCTTACTTATGCATTTCCGCTACTGTCGGAACAGGCAAGGGCATCGATAGATACCGACGCACTGGTGCCTGCTGCCTTGGAGTCTATGTTTGGCATTGAGGGTCTTGATGGGGGCATGTTTATCGGCGCAAACGTAAACAAGGACCTACGGCTGGATGGACTTGGACTTTTGGAATGGCCACAGACTTCGCCTTCCTTTGTCGGCCTACAGCACGTCTCGTCGCAGCCCCTGGTCAGGTCATTAGGACCTCTAGCCAAGATAGCCGCCTATGCAATCGAGAACGCAAAGTCCTCGCAACTGGTGCTGCACGCGCAGGATAGTCTCCTGAACTTCTCAACGCAACTGATGCAGCATTGGAGAGCAAACAGGCTATCGCAGCTAGAGCCGCTGGACGCCCCGGCACGCCTCACCCAGAAAACTGCGCAAAGTACATGGCCGATCATGCTTCAGACGCAAAAGAATATCATGTTTGCCTGCGCTTTTGTTTTGCAGGCAGTTGTGTCGCGGACCTTGCAAGACTCGCATATCAGTGGCCATCAAAGGCTCGCAACTATCACTGCGTCCAAGACGCTACTCATCCTACGGAACCTGCACTTCATCTCGTCACGGCCAGGCAACAGCGCATTTCAGGTGTATTCTTTCATATATCTTGGATCCGTCGACATCCTGACTAAGGACGGGGGTGCATGTGTAGAGCTTCTTCGCCAAATGTTCCCACCAAGCGCCAGCATCGGGCAGGTGCCGTTAAATGCCCTTGATCGAGTGTTGGATCTCTTCTACCTATCCCTAGCCGAACATCTACCTCTCAGTCTCACACCGGATGCGTGCGAGACTCTTATTGTCCGGCCAGCCATGGTTTACATCTCTCCTAACTCGGGCCGAGCGATGCCGACACTTCGCATGGTTGAACTATTTGAGGCGGCTCACAGCGCCGTCCTATCGGTGCTCTGCTGCCCCCAAAATGCACCTCTTACCGTGAAACTGGTTCCCACTTATGCAGAGATTCTGTTCGAGTCGTTTCCACGCCGGATCTCAGCTCGCCAGTTTCGCATGGCAACCAAGACCATCATGCAAATAATATCACCGCCTTTCCCAATCTCGGCCACACACCCGGAACTTGCAGAGACGCTCCTTGAAATGATGCGCTTCCGTGCAGATACCACGGCCGCAAAAATACCACTGCCTCCAGGGCCAGAAGAATCTGCCGCAGCCGTGGCTGCGCAGGAGAGCGGTGAGCTAGCTGCCACCGCGGCCCCCATGTCGGAACAAACCGCGCTTGTGCTCGCCATGATTGATTCGCTCCCATTTCTGCCCTTGTCTATTGTGGAAGACTGGCTTACTGTTGCTGCCATATCACTCAACAAGGTTGAGGATGCAGACTTGAGGGAGGTGGTGAAGCAGCGCTTTTGGGACGTCCTTGCGAGCGGAGAGATGGACGTTGAGAGGGCGGCCCTTGGTGTCGCCTGGTGGGGAACCAAGGGCGGTAGAGAGATGGTCTTATTTGAGTCGGCTCACGATCCGACTAGGACTGCTTCGTTTCTAATGAGCGGTGCTATTGTTGATGAGGTGGAAAGGGGCAGCAAGCTGTGAACTGTAAGATAATCTGTAATGAGTACACCTTGGCATCAAGCAGGGATTCAATGGCCTCTTCGTAGCGACTTTTTGCACCAAAAAAAAACCAAAAAAAAAAAACGAGCTAGCCGGTAGTCTTATCTTGTGACGCAGGCGCCGAGAAAGTCAACAAAAAGATTTCTCGCAAAGCCAAATTAGTGATACCTTGCATTTATTGACCCTGGGCTAGCACTAGGTTCTAGCACTATATTGGTAGTTGGTATAGGCGGGCCGGGTAGGCTACCATTGGCGTGATAAAGCTCACATCTTGAGAAAAAGGGGTCGTAGGTAGGTCAACAGTACAGCCAGCAGCCGTTTACCGTGATCAACGGAAGACGCTAATCTAGTGTTCTCTGAAAGTCTGAGGCCACGCAACTAAAACCGTCACCAAGCACTGCATACCTATAAAACCAAGAGACTCGAAATGAAACTGAAGCAAACTGTGCGTGATAGACCAGAGCCGTAATTTTTTTCACCTTCCTTCATCCCCCCCCCCCCCTTTTTTTTTCAATTCTCGCAGATTGATACCTCACGACGATGACTCGATTCAGCAGTTCGAGGTCGATATACTTGGCAAAGATGACAGAAGAAGATCGTAAACCACACAATGTAAGAAACTCTGCCGTGAGCACATAGCACACTTGCGGGTATTTCGTCCCCCCGGGCCAGTCTACCTGCTTGATATCCTCTAGAATTGGGCTAAAATAGAGACAGCGTATGGAAACCATTGTTTTTCCAGCCAAGTCAGTCACAATTGGCGAGCTGCATTCACGTTCACCATCACCGCCCCAAACGAAAGGTTGCGGTACAAGTTCCAACTCCAACGGCGATCAAGGGGACAGCCTCAGTCCCGATACCGTTATCGGTAAATACAACAATGACGACGATACGCGAGGCTGCGGAGAGCTTGCGATTTCAAAGCCAGTGATCCACATCACTACCGTACCATCAATTCCAACACATACTTCCTCGTCTATGGCCTCCATGTCGAGTACAACCGGAGCTTCATACGATGGCTCCTCGGGTCGATCGTTTCCCTTGGTAACGGAAAAATGGATTAGGGACCACCCAGAGGAGGTGCAACAGGCCAGAGATGCCGAAGCACACGAGAGTGACGACGACGAGAGTGTCGTGGAGGATTATCACGCCAACCGTGACGGATTGACGAGTGGTATGTCTTATCCACAAGTCCTCGAAGAAGGCGATGCGACCGCCGACACTCGGAACGGTGACAGCAAGCTTGGGAAGCTGCTAGAAAAGACTGGCGAGAAACTGGGGAGCGACAGATTAGCAGAAAAAGGCAGGAAAAAGCGCGCGGGCCATCCCATCCCACCCCCCTAGACATCTTAGCCCTTGGGGATATTGCGTGCACCGCGTTTTGAGATTGAGAAAAAAAAAAAAATTCATGACGCTGTATTGTTACGGGTTTCCTGTACTATTTTCTGTATGCCCCAATATGTTAATAAGTTCAAAGCTGCATCGAACAACAAACGCTGGGCTTTCAATGGTCAATGACGACGGAGAGAAGACGTCGACGGTCACCCGGGAAACCATCAAAACATTATCCACGTAAAATGATTGACAAGAAAAACAACATGGCACGCGTTGGGTCTTATACCAGGAGCCGTCCATGCCACAACTTCCTGGCTAGTTTGTGAGCGCTGCCTTGCTAGTAGCGTATCCCATCTTACTAACGCTGCCATACTTGGCCTGCCACGCGTAGAAGTACATAAGAGCCGCAAGTGGTTGACCAAAAATCGTGAACGACACCCAGAAGATGCTGTTCCCGATCAGCTTGCCGGTAGGTGACTTTCGCTTCTCAAGCGGAGCCGTTAATATTATAAGTGGCACTTGCAGAAACATTCCCATAAAGGCGACACCTGTCTCCCATTTGTCAGCGTTTGTACCGTGGACCTACTTGATAGACTGGCTGTAGTACTGTTGTCGGAGAGACTTACCAATGATGTTGTGGGTAGGCACGCCCACAAGAATCTCGTGCAAGACTGCCGAGATCAAGAACACAGAGGCACTCGCCGTCCTGGGAGCCCAGCCGCGACCAAGCATGGGCGAGTAGACATGGCGTTTGAAATATTGGTAGACCGGTTTGTTCCATGTGCGCCAGTAGACGCCTAGTGACTCCGAATTCCACCAAGCTTCATAGAACGATCTGTCGCCAAACCTGGTGATCTCGGCCAGCGCATTGAGGAAGGACTGGAAGAGAGCGAAGAAGCCGGCTAGCCAGATGGCCAGCGAGATTGTGGACAGCTTAAGAAGACGCTCTAGTATAGCCGGCATGTCAAGCGACGCGATCTTGTCCAGGGAGTTGACCAGTACGGGAGTGGCGTACTGTGCACTCAAGAACCAGATGCAGACGCTCAGACAAAAGACCTCGGCAACGCGCTTGAAGAAGAAAACCCAGCGGATGCGACCGCTGCGTGGGTAGACGGGCTGGTAGATGAGGGTGGGAGCCCACCAAAAGTAGCAGAGGTTCTTCATTGTGATGTTGTTTGGATAGGGACACTGCTTGTATAGTTCGGGAAGAGCATCTAGCTCGCCCTTGACGGGATGCAGGTAGGCATGCCGCAGGTCGCGGTTGGTGAACGCATACGATGCCGTTTTGAGCCAGACAATTACGGCATGCATCTCGGTCAGAGTGCCGATAAGGGGATGATGGATGTGGAAGTAGACCGTGTAAGTGGTGATGAGGAGAGCAGAATTCACATTGATGCCGTGGACCAAGGCAATCAGCTTCCAAGTAGAGACGAAACGGCGGGATTCATCCTCAGTAGGGCTCGTGCTCCCGTCGCGCGAGGAACCGGTGCGGCCGCGGTTGAAGTACCCTCGGGAGTTTCTGGCTTGTTGGGCAGCCAGAAGCTCTATCAGATAGGCGACGAACAAGTGACACGGAATTGCCAGGTAGAGTAAAAGGCCCAATAGGATATCTTGCTTCCTGTAGTCGTGGCAATGAATGCAGATCAAAACACCATATTTCTGTATGTTTTCAATCATCAATCGCAGGTTTCCCACCACTACACAGATGCGGATGGACAAGAAGGCAAAGTCAGCTCAAGGACGGAGTTCAAGGGATTGGGAAACCTAGAGAGGGCAATTCCCATACCGAGGACAATAACCATGAGATTACGGAAGCCAACGAAGCTGGGTGATGCTTCCGAGTCGTGACTTAAAGTCGACGGGCGTGCTTGAGAGTGCAGGGCCGCGACATGGCGGTACTTCCTAGTAAAGGCCTTGCGCAGGGCCTTGGTCTGCTCATCTTCGTCAACGTTGCCGTTGCCGTTGCCGTTGCCATTGCTGGTGCCGTTGGTGTCTGCTGTCGTTCCTTTCAACGACGGGGCCGCCGCCGCCCCGTCGGCATTGGTGGTTACATCATCATCGGCGCTCTGGTTGGTGGCTGTTGATCGCCGCTGCTGCGCACCTTCTTGTGCCGCCAAATCCAGGCCGGTGGCTGTCGCCGCTGCCATGATTCAGGAATTTGATATTGTTAGGCTCATAGAGGCCGTAAACTCCATAAAATTTAGACAGTGGCCCAGAGGAGCCTTTAATTTTTCTTTGGGGCAAGATGAGGAAACGACAACATGTCCCGAGGTGGGACGACGATAAAGGGGAGGGTCCAAGGATGATGGGTGGCTCCAAGGTGGTGTTGCATAAGAAAAAAAAAAGATAAAAAAAAAAAAGGCCCAGCGGCACCGGTGCTACTAGGTCGAGTTTAGTTGTTCGCATCCAAGCAAAAATAGCATTCGAAGCGTCCAGGGGCAATCCTACCCACTTTGGCCAACTATTTTGCATGGATCATTGATGCATTGATGGGGTGAGTGCTTGCAAGTGTTGTTCAATTGGGAGTGACAGCTCAAGACTGGAACAGAACCCCACCCCGATGCACTGTATTCGTACCGACTTCGTACCTACCTCAGAAGAGCCTCGGACTGCTTCGAAAGACTGGATTACAGCTAACTCCCAACCGCCTTGATTGGAAGTGTGTCAAGAGTGATGGACGAATTCAATTGATAAATGGTGCCACGGTGTATTGTGACCTTGTTCACTTGGTAAGGTACCTACCTGCCTAAGTAAGAGGTAGGTACCTTACCTGGCAAGCCTGGCTAAGGTAGGTACCCAAAGTATCTAATCCACCTTGGGCATTGTTGCTATCCGTACTCAGTTTTGTCCACGGCCTTGGCACGTGTTAGTTGACTTTCAGCCGCCCGCCTGGGAATGCGGTCCAAGTGCTTGAAAGCCACGGTTTTCACCGAGGCTTTTGCTTTAACTAATTCTTTGGTTTATCTTCGTGGTTTTTTTTTTGCTTTCTTTTTCTTTCGGCCCCTTTTCTTTCTCTTTTTCCCTTGGTCGTGTCCAATCTCCCGTGTTTGCCAACTAGGTAACCAAGTCCTGAACTTGAGGGATACCTTTGCAGTCCTCATGCCCAAGGGCCGGGGCTTTCACATTTTTTTACGAATCTGACCGACGCCACTTGCCACTAATTGCTCCATAATGGATAAGGAACCGCTAGGAATTACGTTGGACCGTAGGTACTTGCTTGGCGCCAGCACTCGGTAATTACCAGCCGGAGGAAAGCAACATGCGCAATGCAGTGTGACGAGACATTCAAGTCAAGGCATTGACCCCACGCGCCAGGTTATGGGTCAATTCGAACTTGCGAAATAGTACGGCGCAGTTAAGAAGAGGAAGAGGAAAAAAAAAGAAGAAAAAAGACATTTATCTATAATCCTTTCAGCTTGTCACGAAGCAAAGGCTATCTATCTATCTATCTAGGTATCTATCTACCTTGTCTAGGTACCTAGGTAAGGTATGTATTGCAGTAACTTTCCAATTGCAACAGCCTTTGTGCGCATTTGAAACAAATTCAACCCCAGTTCAAAGCAATACTGTAAAGATACCGTCCACCTCTCAATGTAAGAGGTACCTACCTACGTACCTAGGTATGTATCGGTGGGCTCAGGCGGATCACGTGACATTGAACTCGTGGTGCCAAACACATCCTTGCGGAGTCTCGATTCAAGGTTGAATAATTTGAATGGACGCGACTTTGACCTACCCCAAGGTGGCCTAGACGTGTCAGCAATCAGCCAACCACAACACTTTGGCTCTCGCATGGTAAAGTCGATTTTATGGCGAAGATTGACAAATATATTCAGTGCTGGAAAAATGTTTCAAACCAACCAACAGTGAAGGTAACATGAACCAGAGATACGCTGAACTTCTTCACGCGGCAACTTTGATTACAGTTTTGAGCACGCCTCAGTCATTTTTGAATCGTGTCAACTCGTACGGCGGCTCGGCCCCGTGTTTCTCCAGCGCGCCGCAGTCTTTGTTTCCGAGGGGCAGAGACAACAATTAGAGGGACGGGTACTCACTCTCCTCGCAGGTGTGAACCCCAAACAAATCGGGGAGTGGGAAAATCGGTTCACTGCCATGGCTTACGAGCCGAGAGGCGGAGGAGGCGGCGGCGGAGTTGACCGTGACTTTGGCGGCGGCGGCGCAGCCGATGGGATGCACATGCGTGCCAGAGGACGAAGTGAGTTTTCATATCTCACTTACTTGCTGCCACTTTTTCCGCAACATGGCGACATTGAGAGAATGCCGCAGTCATGGCACACTATCCCGACATGTCATATCGTTACCGGTTGTGCCAGTTCCCATCTCATTCGCTGTAGCATATTTGCGTCGGGAACGCTTGATTATTCCTAATCAGCTTTATTACTGGACTGGACTACTGTGCCCTCATTCAACTGCCATCAAAGTCTACCTTTTTTCGTCCACGATATATATGTTCCAGCCTCGCAATTAGAACCAAACAAGATCACAATTTGGATGCTAACCACCACACAGGACCCGTAACCGACTACTCTTCTACTCTGGTACACTGGATGCGCCATCGCGAGCCGAGATATAGGGGCTCATATCATGGCGAGTTCGAAAGACCAAGCCCCAGCTATATCGTTGATGTACGTCGCACTCTACTCGGCCCAATTCGACGGGTCCGATCAAACATCATATGGTGCTTTACTGATAGCCAGCGGACCTTTAGATGCTCCCACCGCATGCCAGGCCCAACAATGCCGCCGACACAATACCTGTGCGACATCTTCACTCGTCTCTCAACAAGGTCAAACATCCCATCAACGTCGTCAAATGGACGCCCGAAGGGCGCCGGCTCTTGACAGCCTCTAGTGGCGGTGAGTTTACGCTATGGAATGGCACAGGCTTCAACTTCGAAACCATCATGCAGGCACACGAGTCTGCCATCAGGGCTCTGGCCTACTCCCACAGGGACGAATGGCTTCTGTCGGGCGATCACGACGGCATCATACACTACTGGCAGCCCAACTTCAACAACGTTGAGACCATTCGAGACTCCAAGGATACGGTTCGCGATATTGCCTTCTCCCCCAATGACTCAAAGTTTGTTGTGGCAACAGATGATGCCGCGCTGAAGGTTTATGACTTTGCCGGTGCGACCCGCGAAGCAACCTTGAGCGGTCACCACTGGGAAACCAAAGCTTGCGACTGGCATCCCACCAAAGGGTTGATAGTCTCCGGCTCCAAGGACCATCTTGTCAAGCTGTGGGACCCCCGAACAGGGCGCTGTCTCACAACCTTGCGCGGCCATAAAAATACCATCACCAAGACCGTCTTCGAAAAGGTCCGCGGCATGTGCCTCGCAACCTCGGCACGCGACCAAACAGCTCATGTGTTTGACCTCCGCATGATGCGCGACATCTGTCTTCTGCGTGGGCATGAGAAGGACATCACCACGCTGACCTGGCACCCCGTTCACCCCAACATGCTGAGCACTGGTGGGTCTGAGGGATCAATGTGCCATTACATACTTGACGAACCCAACACGCCCGATGGGAGACAGCAAACCATCGCCCCTTACGACAGCCCGGACCCTACCGGGGCCCCCGCACAGGTCATATTTCCCGCACATAAGCTGCCCTTCGCCCACGATTTTGGCATCTGGTCGCTTGACTGGCATCCCCTGGGGCACATCCTGGCCTCGGGCTCAAACGACCGCATAACACGCTTCTGGACGCGCGCCAGGCCCGGCGACGATGACGAGGTGCTCAATGACCGCTATCACATAGGCGAGGCCGCCGCTGAGGCCCGCGGTACCTATGATAGGCGAGGCCATCGCCGACAGCGACAGGAGGAAGAGGAACAGGAGATGCAAGACGAGCTGAACGGACTCGTCGACCAGAAGGCCCCCGTGGGCGGCAACGGTGTGCCTACACTGCCAGGACTTGCCGCCGCCGCGGGCGGCTTGCCTATTCTCCCTGGTCTTAGTCTCAACGCCAATGGGGTCACTGCGCCAGGTGCCAAAGTCTCGGTGCCAGGCTTGACCGGGGTGCCAACGTCTTCGGGTGCCGTACCGCCACCTCCGCCGCTACCTTTCCCCTTGCCTTTGGGACCAGACGGGCAACCTCTCCCGCTACCCGACCCGAACAACCCCATGGACCTTGCCAAGATTGCCGAGATGATGCAGAAGGCTGGCTTACCTGTCCCCCAGCCAGGGATGATTCCTCCGGGAATGCTGCCTCTGCCTCCACCGAATGGTGCTGGCCTACCTTTCCCGCCCCCGCCCGGCTTCCCAGGGATTGCTCCGCCTCCGGTTTCCGGTATGGCATTCCCTGCGGGAATCGGGGCTTCCGCTCCGCCCAGCCTGGGAGTGGGAGATGCTTCTGACGCAAGCAGGAGGGGACGCGCGCCACTGCCCTCGCAGGAAGACAGTCTGCGTGCTGAACAGTCCAGGGGACATTACACAAGAGCGCGATAATGTGTTGGCAGTTTGCTGGCCCCTGTCTTCTGTCCGTACCGCTTGTACCCCTATTTGTAATTTCTTTTTTTCAAGTCACCGGTGCTTATTCTCCTTACTGCTCGATAGAGAAAACAACAACAAGGTGAACCAAAAGGTGCATGGTCTCCCATTTTGGCAGGCTTCGGCACAGTTCTGCTCGGATATGTAATGGTTGTGGCGTCAAAAGTGGTTGCGATCGCCAAGGAGACCCCGGTTGAATGATAAGAAACAAGGAAAAATCGTGAGGCATGCAGAAAAACATGGAAGCACATCAGGCAATCCGCAAGCGGAGTGTCCAGTCGCCTGAATTCCTGATCTATGCATAATATAGAGAGCTGAGACTCTTTTCAAAAAGGGATTCTGTAGCTGCTGGAAAGCAGACTGACAAGCACAATAACAAAGCGGATCTAAGACTATTCTAGACTAGACCTAGACCTAAACCAGCTCGACATGGGCCCTTTTTTAAAACTAATATGTATCGAATACGTAGTACACGCCTTTGCAGGCCTTGAAATGTTATATATACTTAAAAGTGACAAGACCAATATGACACAGGGACGGAATCGTCTTTACAAACAAATGAGTTACAGTACAGATTCACATAATGCCAAGGCGAGATGAGGGCCACGCTCATCACAGAGTCTTCTGCGGAGGAGCGCCTTTGGTAAAAGCCTTTTGCCTATCGGCGTAATCCTTAATGATAAGGGCGCAGTTCGCATCGGCGCATAGCCTCCTGCGCCTTGCTGCGGGCAGCTTCTCTGCAAATTCGAGTCCCGAGGCACGCTCCACAGCCTCGAGGGGAACCTCAAAGTCGGTCAGCGGTTTGTCGTTTGGAATCTTGGCATTGGGCAGCACAAATGCGCCCAGGGCGACATTGCCGCCTTCACGACCGTCCTCAGCAAATATGACCTTGTAAAAATGCGTCGGGACTGCGACGTTTGCTGGGTTGCCGATAACCTCGTACTTGACATACCACTTGCCATCGGCCGGATCGCGCTTGGGCAAGTACAGCGGACCCGTTACGATGCGCACACTTGGATATCTGGTCGTCAGACGGCGGCTGAAATCCTCGAAATGGGCCCAGTAGTCCCGATTGAACCCCTCCCCGACCTGAGGGCACATGTTGCTGAGAAAGAATGTCTCGTCCATGGCGGTCTGCGACCACTTGCAGTCAGCGGCGGGCACCTGGTGACCTCTGTCGAAGCCGGAGCGGAAGTAATCCTTCAGCTTAGCGCGGAACTTCTCGGGGATGCTGGGATCTTCGAGGAAGGCCGAGTTCTTCCGATCGCCGTCGCGTTTGGCAAGCGACTCCGGGGTGATGTGCTCGGCAACCCAGAGCGGGTTGCGTAATCGGCGATCATAGGTGGATATAAACGCCTGGCGTGCTGCCAGATCGGCAACTGGACCTGGGAAGCCGTATTTGAAGAGGCCTGCAGGGTCGACGGGTGTGGAAGGCACAGGATGGCCACCCGTATTACCCGGTGTTGGTAGTTTATGGGACTCTCCCGGTTTCGAAGAGATATCGGCCAGGACCGGTGTGGTGGATTTATCACCAGAGATGAAGCTAAATGTGGCAGCTGCACCGGTGAAAACGCCAATGGCGGCGATGGTAGCCTTTCCAAATGTGGTCGACATTATGATGCTGTACAGGCAGGACGCCGCGTCGAGGTTGTAGATGAAAGCACGCACGTCCTCCTCAGCTCGTGATCAAGTCAGCTACTGCAGTTGCCGGCGCAGCTGGAGCAAAGCCTGTGTGCGTACTTGATATCACAACGTCTCCGAATAAGAAATATTGCGGTATTGTGGTTCAAGAAGGTGTTCCAAACCCGAGCCGTAGGTCTGTCTATCTGGTCTCGATGCCTTGCTGTTTTGGAACTTGATTTAATCTTGTTCTCAAAATTCTCCGTGCCTTGAATACGTGCAGTAGGTAACGAGGTACCTGATTTACCTTGACCTCCCCAATCCTCAAACGCACTTGACGTTACGGGGGGTTATTTTTTTCTCTTTTTTTTCCTTTTCCTTTTTGTCTTTCTCGGCCGTCTGGCCCGCGCCACGCGTGGCATGCAGGTGGAGCCGAACCAAGTCGTAGTCAGCCAATGAACTCACGGGCTTTCGAATAGATCCGTTTCGTGGCAGATCAAGGCTTTCAAAATACGGATACCTACCTCCCCACCATGTACTGTATCATCACCAGTTCATTATCTTGTTGACTTCCCCAACTATCATTCCACTCATTTTACCCATATCGCTTGGTGCACGAGGATACGATATATTTAATGCCTCAGGAAGTCCCTAGCATATATGTACCTTTGGTAATTGGAGTAGCTTGTTGTCAGGTCGTCGACCCGGTCGGCATTTAAGTTTCCAAACCAAATTATCCTCAATCAGCGGCCCCACCTCTAGGGCGGGGACATACAGACAGGGCCGGTCATCAGAGAGGGATGGCGGAGGTGAGTTGCGCACCTTGATGGCTATGAGGCAAGCCGTGTCATCACAAATGGTCATGCAGCGAACAGCGGGTTCCCGGTCTCGGATACCCTGATGGGTTTTCGGTTGGACCAACCAGGTGTTTCGAGCTACTAGAGTCTAGCGCTTCTACGAACGTGTTTAAGTACCGATTTCTAGACCTACCTAGTTCTGTAGAGGGCTTGCGATGCAAATTTGTTAATCATTTGTCGATCTACTGCAGGGGTCATCCGCACTCTGCGGTGTACAGCGTTGTAGGTAATTCTTAATGGAATGGTCATTATAGGAAGGAAGATCAAAATACCCTGTGTTAAACGTAGTAGTCTAGGTATTAGCCCTGTAGACTCCCTCCCCCATACCTAGCTGCTGATGAAGACAGCCGGATTACTACCTATCTACTATTTTGGCTGTGTCTTGCTCATGAGCGTAGTGGACTGGAAGGTCTTGTGATTCCGCTGAGAATTAATGTTTATTTGGTCATTCGTGACCCTGGGAAAAACAAAAGAAACAAAAAAGAACAAAAGAAATCGGTTGACCTTGTCTGTTGAGACTTGCTGGAACTTGCTGCAAGTCGTACGTAGTACATACAGCTGGTGCTAACAAGCCAGGCTAGCCCTAGCCCGGCCCCCGCCCAACACTCAGTCACTGGAGCCAGCACCGCAATCCACGTCGTCAAATGCTGCGAAGCTTATCCCTGATCGATCAGCGTACCCCTGCTACGCGCTCCCCACTTCGACGTACCGTGTGTTTCCATCGAGAGGTGGGCTTGGTGGGTTGGCCAAGTCCGTTCTTAGGACGTCGCCCTTGGTATCAGGTCCCTGACATCTTACATTTTGAAATCAACGGTACTCTTACCGTCCTCACCACTGTTGGAATGATTTCTAAACCTGCGAGACTCAATTTCCACGATCGGCTACCTTAATTTTCGCCCAAGTCAAGGACCTCGACCGCCTTATAGTCCTGCTCCTGACATCCTCATGTTGCCGCTCCGCGTCTGCGACACCAACAATCTCAACCAAGCAAGGCTCCCTCTACCTTAGTCCAGAATTGCTTACTTTCAAAAGCGCTTGCGGTCTTACGCATACTGCATAATAAGAAGAAGAAAAAACTGCTACACGAAGTAGATACATCCGAGTCACGGCACGAGAACATTAGCGACCAGCGCCTCCATCGGCTGCTATTTGCCATAGCCAAGATCGCAGCCCGTAACTACGCAGCCGTGCCTCGATTGCGCCTCGGGCAGTAACGGCCAGCCAGGTGCTCTTTGACGAGCTCTGGTCTCTGGCATCCGCATCACAACACCGCGAACATGCTGTCAACCGATACTTCTATACGTCCTTCCGCGCCGATCATGGACCAAAACGGCACTCGCGGCTGGATAATGTGTATAGTGAGCGGTATTGGTACGCTTTTGTTTCTCATCCAGTTAGGAGCAACTCTTGGTTAAAATCGTAGAAGCAAAATGTTGACACTTCAATTATGTGCACAGCTTGCATTTCGGGTGCCTCTTTCATCTGTGTCGATATATTTGTGCGCCGCTTTACGAGGAGCAAAACTTTCAGAATTGAGGACAGTAATGCCTTCCTCGCTTCATCACTAAGCCTGAGCTTCGGCGTCATGGTAAGTTGGATTAACTTTCGTCGGGTCTGGTTGGGGTTTCGCACTGTCTCCAAGTTGCTGACATTAAGTGGCTGCGAAAAAGATCTATTCGGCATTGGCAAACATGCTTCCAGAGGCGAAAAAGGAGTTCCTCTTGTCCGAATATGGAGAAATGGCTGCGGGGCTCCTCATGATGAGCTTCTTTGTTGTGGGCTTCATGGGCATTCAAGTCATTTCCAGGCTTATGCACAGGTTGATGCCGTCACACGTTGTGGATTGTGACCACACTCACGGTCACGGCCCAGTGAACGACCAGCTTGATCAAGGAATCCCCTCAGGGCCCCATTCCAGGCATGTTTCTCGGAGCGTTTCCAAGGCCAGATCCGCCACTTCACCCGAAAGGACTGCTATAGCACAGCACAATGGTGCCGCAACCGAATCAACACCATTACTCCCTGCACAAGTCCCCAAACCACAAGTTCTCAATTCCGATTCTCAGCCAGACGGGGATGAAAGCACCATGCCCCATGTGCATTCTCACGGTCAAGTGCACACTCTGAGGCCTCAAGCGGGCTCTAGCTCTCTGGCGAACAGACGGCCATCGATGCTTCAGGTCAAAGACCGCGTTTTATCCTTTGTCAAAGATACAAAGGCCAACTGTGACGAGCTTGGCCCCTGCTTCGGCTACACCGACCCATGTGGCCAGGAGTGCTTCAAGCATATGAGTGCCCGCACTTCACTCTCACGTGCAACAACTCGTATCTCTTCGGGTCCCGTCTATACAGAGGCATCCGAGGAAGTCATCGATGGCAGCTTCCGAACTCCAGCGTACCGCATCAGCCGGGCACAGTCGCGCGAGTTTTCGTACGCTCCGTCGGAGGCGGACGACCACCACCATCATAGCCACGGCCAAGGCAACAACCACAACCATCATTCTCATGATCAACAAGATGTCGAGGATGACGACGACCACACTCACGACACTCTTGCAGATGATGATCTCGAGGCTCAACACCACCATCATGTGCCAACAAATGCATTTATGTCAATTGGCCTGCAGACAGTAATTGCGATCGCCCTACACAAGTTTCCCGAGGGCTTCATTACCTATGCCACCAACATGGCGAGCCCGGCCCTGGGCTTCAACATTTTCATGGCGCTCTTTGTTCACAACATTGCCGAAGGGTTTTCAATGGCCCTACCTCTGTACATGGCCCTGGGAAGCAGGCTCAAGGCCATTGCTTGGTCGTCATTACTTGGAGGACTAAGCCAACCTGCTGGCGCGGGTCTTGCATGGCTTTGGTTCAAAGTCGCACGCCGTGCTCACGTCGAGGTTGATCACAAAGCATATGGCGCCATCTACGCCATCACCGCCGGCATTATGACGAGTGTCGCCTTGCAACTCTTCGTAGAGAGCCTGAGTCTCAACCATAGTCGAAACCTCAGCATCGCATTTGCGTTTATCGGCATCATACTTCTGGGCTTTAGCAGCTCAATTTACGACTGAGAGGCTTGGATAGATCATTTTCTTTTCAATCTGGCTGTGACGGGAATGCGCCCTAGAGGGATTGAGGGGGTAAAATCACAGAGGAAGCTGGCAGGTTTCGGATCTCGAGTAGCATCGCAATACCCTGTAGATATAAACATAAGAAACAAGAGGAGGAGTTGACTTTTAAGGCGTTAATGTCTTTTTTTTTTCTTTTTTCCCCAGGCGTTGTGGTTCGACCCTTGGCTGTTTTGTGGTTATCACTACCGGAGTTATGTGTTTTTTTCACGACCCAAAAGGACACCATTCCTCTCAATTTGTATCCATTCCTGTTCTGCAATAGCATTATGCATACAACATACCCGACAGATTGGCCCGTGGTTTCCCAGAGTCGCAGAAATCTTCAGACGTTGTCTTATTAACATTGAAAACAACCGCCGCTGTCTTGACCTCAATACCTATGTAGGTGTTTATCCACGGAACAACTCAATGGGATTCCAAATGTCTATCTTGAGACGAAGTACAGAACTGGCCCATTCAAGCCCGCACGGGGTATTGTGTCATTGTATCGTACATTCATACGTCATGAGCCAATAAAAGTCTATCAGTTAAAGCTAGCCACGGTTGCAACACCAGAGGGGACCAATAAAGGAGTAAAACGCTTATGTTGTCGCCTTACAAGTAGGCAAAATCACGCATCAGCTGAGGAAGAGAATAGGGTCAACCAGAGCTTCTAAATCATGATCAATACTGCCGGAGCTTGCGTCGAAAACATTTGACGGCTCAGATCCTTGGCAATCAAATATTCCGTGAATTTTTGCATCTCCACTCGTTGGCTCAGCTGAAGTGTGGTAATCAACCATTGAAGTCCAATCGTTCCACTGTGTGTCAGAAACAGATATTTCCTGGGAACGATCCTGACCCAGATGGAAAGCAACAGCATGAGCGTCACGCTCTTCCGCCGTTCCGAATCCCTGCGAACATGCAGGGAACTCGCAGGGAAACTGTGGGCGCAAGTCCGGTCCAGGCTGAACAGTGTCTGAAAAAACCTCAGGCTGAGGAATGAGCTGCTCAGCAGAGGCGTACATGTTGAAGAGACCGGCTAACTTGATGGGGCTCTCATGGTTAAGGCGCACGGTTCTTGGTGGCTTTTGCATCCCCAGGTGCGCCACACGCACGTGGTCTTCAAGCTTCTTCTTGCTTGCAAAACCGTTACCGCAGCCATCTCCAGCCCGATCCCATGAGGCCAAATCGGAAACCTCAGAGAGGTCGAAGTCTCCGCAGACGAAGCGGTAGCCCTCATGCACCATCCTGATATGCACATTGAGATTCGCCTTGCGTGTGAATTTCTTGTCACAGTTCTCCCACGTGCATGGGACGGTTTTGCGGTCCGAGGTCGTGGATCCGGAGTGATGCATTTCGATATGTCGTTCCAGCTCCCACTGACTGGCACACCTGGTTTCGCAAAACATGCAATCGACGTGGCATGTACGCATATGCGCGTTCAATGAGCCCATGGTCGTGAACCCCGTTCGCCTTCCCGCATCCCCGCCCTCCTTGCCGCATTCCTCGCACCAGAAGCGCAGCTCGCCGTGCTCCCGTTGCACGTGTTTTCGCAACGCGTTTGCCGTGTCGAAGCCAGCGTCGCAGTTATCATGGGTGCAAACAAACGCCGATTGACCCAGGTGATCGGCACGCACATGTCGTTGAAGTGTCTGGTGCTTGCGGAAGACCTTGTCGCAGCCATTATAGCCTGTGCAGCGGAAGCGGCCTTCACCCGAATGCACAACGGCATGACGACGGAGGCGGGTTCCTGTTAGAAAAGTCTTGTCACAGCCCGGCTCGGGGCATGCGTATTGCCTCTCGGTGGAGTGTGACCCTTTAATGTGTTGCTGCAGATGCTTCTCGTCAAAGTAGGCCTTGTCACAGCCATCGTGCGGACATCTAAGCGCCCGGTCGCCAGTGTGTGTGCGTAGATGGGCGGTCAGGCGAGCAGGCCTATTGAAGGTCTTATCGCAGCCAGAAAATGTACACTGGATCGTCTTCAGCATGGATGGGAAGACCTTTCGAGCGGTCGAAGTCGAGGGCGGCGGCGCCGCAGACTGCTGGATTGTGGCTATTGTCGAGGCGGGCGTCGAGTTGCCGTCAAGGCTGCCGTCTAAGCCATCGTCAAAGTTGGTGCTCGAAGCTATTGATGACTGTCCATCAAGCTCAAGGCCGCATGAAAAATTTTCGTCTTGGATTATTAAAACATGTTAGTTCATCATAATCTCAAAGCTAGATCCATGATTGAGTGGTTGCTTGTGCCCTTGACCAAGAATCAGACTGACCTGCTGTGGCGTCGGTATCGATTGCCAGACGCTTGGGCGGCAGATATGCCTCCTCCCGATCTCGTTTCCTCTTCGTGATCATGCTCAATATATGGAGGAAATTCAAAATACATGAATAAATAAAAAGGCACCTAACAGCGGCACTGGCGACCGGCCGATTGTTGGCGAATATTTGGAATGCAACCTATGCCACCGCCAAAAGCCAAAAAATTGTGCGGAGCAAAACGCTTATCGCTTATCGCGCGACCAATTTTACAGCAAGATACCTACCTACCTACCTACCTACCAACCTACCTACCGATGTACAGTACCAAGTCATGGGCTATGCTGGGATCCACTTGTGTGGGGGCGGCCCGCCGGTGAACTTTTTGAAAACTCGTCCAATCGGGGAGAGGGGTAGCTCTTTTGAGAGGCACTTAGACCAAAAATGCTTGTTCGCGAAATGGAGCCCCCCCGACGCGATGGCTCGTGATTTGGCCCCAAATTTTTCCTGAATCAACAGACAGACATTCTTTGCGACTTGCATCCAGATACGCCCACCCAACTCATTCGCCTCCGCCAAATGCAACAGCCTCGGTGATACAAACTACGACAGATATAATTCCTATATTTCTACATCTTGTCCTCTCAACTTGATCTTAGGAAACGTGTAAAAAAATGTCCGACTTCGGCGGCGATGATGATATGGGAGGAGGTGGCGGGTAAGTTGCGACAACTTGTCAACCTGCCGCTCTGGTTCTGAATCCTCGCTGACATAGAAGTTTTTATGCTCCAGATACCACGAGGAAGCCGCCTTCGATGATGTAGAGCCCGAAGAGATCTTTGACGAGGAAGTCCCACTCGATGACGATGAGGACAACGAAGACGCCAACGTAGTCGTTTCGGGTGACCCCAACGCGGCTGCCCGCGCCACCGGCCAGAAGTTGTCACACAAGGACAAGAAAATCCCCAACGACAAACGGACGACGACCCCATTCATGACAAAGTACGAGAAGGCACGCATTCTGGGAACGAGGGCATTGCAAATCAGCATGAACGCTCCTGTTTTGGTCGATCTCGAGGGCGAGACGGATCCACTGCAAATCGCTATCAAAGAGCTGGCTGAGAAAAAGATTCCCTTGATAATCCGGCGCTACATGCCCGACGGATAGTAAGTACGCCTGGCATGTGCTTGATGATCACAGACACGGAATTTGTTGCTGATGGGGCTCGTTGCAGCTACGAGGACTGGACGTGCGAAGAGCTACTCCAATGAATCTTTTTTTTTTTTTTTGCGGGGTACGTTTGCAAACTGGTGTTTCGATTTTGGGAGAAGAAAAAGATTCCGAGCTCTCAGAGCACCAAAAGTAACGTAATGGCCTGTCTCGGGTTGGTAGTTGTCGTTCAAAGTATAACTTTCTGCTCTTGAGTGGCACGCAGGCGGACAAGGTTGAAATTGCATTTAGCGTTGGCGTTTCTGGAATGAGAAGACTCACACTCATACTCATACATTCTCTTTATTTATACATCTTCTTTCTGCAGGGTTTGTCTACACTGGCGGATCATTGAAAACACAGCTCGTTTCGACTTACCTTGTTTTTGCTTACCCGGGCTGTCACCTTTCATGGAGCCGACGCCCTTGTCCCACGGTTAGTCAAAAGGTGTTAACGCTTAGTCGGAATACCGAACGTCAACGTAGGTGTCTAAGTGAGAACCACCTGTCAAAACACTAGCTGCCAACTTCATAGTCACGTCAAATGACACCTAGATGGGAATATGTCTCAATATAAACAAATTTCATGATCTTTTTTTTTTTCTTTTTTCAACTTGCCTCCTACGCTTTTTATACGAGAACCTGCGAGAAAGAATGGAGAAAAAAAAGAAGAAAAACGTTGATCAAAATCAAGCCCTTATGCACCTGGATGTGTGTGTTCCCGAAACGTATGAGGGGATCTAGACGAAGCCAATGACCCAGACGCAACCAAGAAACGCCCAAGACTCATGTACAAGAAACAGCTAAGAACGATGCATGTACTCCCCAGGGTGTAATGGTAACAGCGAAAAGAAAGAAAAAAAGACAATCATATAAGCAGATCGAACACGCTGGACGAGCCATATGCCGATAACAACAATGAGTATAAATATAGTGCCAATGTCTTCTCATGCGAGTGATCCCGCCGGCAAGCCTGACTTGAGAAATCAAATTGAAAGAGACAGAGAAAAAGAGTGAAAGGGAAATTGCCTCAAGACTCATCCTCAGTGTCAGTGTTCGTATCGCTTGTATCATCCGCTTCTTCTTCCGTTCCACTCTCATCATCTGATTCGTCTTCCTCGACGGCCTGCTTCTTCTTTCGTGGGGGTGGTGCACCACCTTTAGCAGCACTCATGATGCCAGCGATAGAATCTGAGAGAATGAGTATTAGCCTTGCGTCTACAGGAAATCAACGACAAAACATAACAAAAAACTTACCTTCGTCTGGCTCGCTGATCTCCTCCTCATCTGTCATTTCGGCTGCCCTACTCGCCTCATCAACAACTAGGGTAACTTCCATCTTGGTGTCGAACCCAACATAGCTGTCACACACTACGTGCATAACGAATGTGTAGTGGCCAGCTTGCGGAGGCGCCTGGAACTGGGCCTTCAGTGTTTGCATCTCATATGTCGGAGTCTTGCCATCATCCTTGAATATCGGCTTGTCAAACTGCGCAAATGTAAAGGGTGGTACGGCCATCTTGCCTTGTTTGGAGTCTGTGAGAAAGACATTCCAGCGTGGAGAATGATCGCGTGCAAAATACGGAGCATAAGCCAGAGGCGGTACAACGGGTGTCTCGTCATCGGCTCCATACACAGGCTTCCCACGTTCATCTTTGCCCACTTGCTTCTTTTTGCGTCCAAGAATAGCGTCTAAGTCATCCTCGGCCGGGTCCACGTCCTCCAGGTCTGTTCCGACAATCTCGGGGACGTTTTCACTTCCAGGAGGCACAAACCGGCCCTTGACCACGAGTGTGACTAGAGACGATGGAATGATGTACTTCTCGCCGGTGACCTTAAAATAAGCCTTGGCAACACGCAGGAAAGGCAGCTGCTTCGCGACCTCGACGGCCTCTTTATACTGGGCTTCAGTGAGCAAACCGTCACCGATAGCTTGGCTTCGACGCTGGGAGTCGGGCTGGTCCATGAATCGCTGCAATGACATGCGTACCCTGGAGTCTCCTTCGATGGCCTTAGCGAGAGACGGCGTGAAGTGGGGCAGTTGAAGAAGCGGGGATGCCTTGGGCGGGATTGCCTGGATGAGGATCTGGCTGGCGTAGTATGAGGCCAAAATAGGAGCGGTGTTTCCATAAGCCAAGGCAATGGCCGTGAAGGATTTTGTGAGGGAGTGGGCGATTGGAGCGACCTCAAACTTGGCCTTGGTGAGCTCAGCGTCGTCAAGCTCGATGCGTCCCAGGTATGCCCAAAGCAAGTCCAGTACCTTTCGTCGCACGCCGTTATCGAGGTCATCAAGTTTCTCCTTTTCCTTGAGGGACATTCCCGCAGCGAATTGCGAGGTTTCGCCGGCTGCCAGTATCCTTGATTCAATCTTGGACAGTCCAGAATCGGCCTTGTTGCCTTTGAAGACATCCTCAAACTCCCTGCCGGAGCTCAGTGCAGAGATAACACCGCCCTCGTCAATATCATCCTCGTACTCCCTAAACAGGCGGTTTGCGCTCTCCATCAGCGGGCCTTCCTTGGAGCGCTTCTGGGTGCCGTACCACCACGAGCCGACCCAGTAAGGCAGCAAAACTCCAAACAGCATGAAGTAGACAAGAACAACGTATTTTCCGTTTCCGTCCGAGACAATCACCTTGGGGAGGGCAATGTTGATACTGAAACCTTGCTTGCCGTCGGGGTGACCAAACTGGATGTAGTTATTCCGGACATCCTCGTCCGTCAGCGCTTGGTAGGCCTTGGAGATCTCGACGTATTTATCGTTCAATGACTCGATTGTCTCGTTTTTGGCGGGGTCGGGCTTGACCTTGTCGGGGTGCAGGCGTCGCGACAATTCCTTGTAGGTTTTCTTGATGACCTTTTCAGATGCGGTTTCGGAGAGACCCAGAATGTCATAGGGGTTCCAGAGCTTGTTAACAGGGGCTTCGGTGACGCTGATCAGGTAAAGCATGTAGCCCATGACGGCCCATCCGCCCAGAACAAAGAGGGTCAGGCCAAGCGTGCGATTCTTCCGTTTGTATGCCGACTTTTGCGACTGTACCAAATCGCCATGCTTGGGCTTATACTCGGTCTTGATCCGCGGGAACTTGGCTGCGGGGTCCCTCGATCGGTTTACGAGGGCATATGTGAGGGGAAGAGTGACAATTGTTGTCAGCGTGAAGACAAAGAAGGGCCAAAGGTGGCCCGTCTCGTCGTATGAGTAGTCGCTACTCATGGTGACCGAAGAGCGCGAAAGACAAGAGTGATTGGTGTCAAGGCCCTAGCAGGCCTGGGGAGGCGAATGTGAAAAATTGCGTTTTCTGATTGCAGTTTGTTTTGGTTGCGCGCAGATTGTCGTGACGTGCGTGTGTCGTACTCAAATGATGGTAGAGAGTGTGTTCGCGCTGCGTTATCGTGCAAGCGACAATGATGTATACCTGTGGCAGCCAACCCGAGTGCCTAAGGTCTCGACTGAAGTTACAAAGAAAATAATCACGGCCAGAAATAACATAAAAAGATAGGAAAGGAAAAAGAAACCTGTCGTCGCCTCGGAAGTTGGGTGCGCGTTTGGATATATGTGGCCCCAAGATATTTGTCTTACCTGAGGTTAGCGACAAACAAGGTGGGTAGGTGGTCTTGCACAATCTGTTCAAAAGGGACTGCCTGACTTGGATCTTGCCAGATTGAATCGTGGCCTCGAAAATTTGGACAGGGGTCTCGGTTGAATTAAGCTGCAGAATGTGGGTCCACACATGCTGGTCTGATACCATCAAAAGACATCGCTTCAACGTCAAGGCTGGCGGCGGGGAAGTACCGAAGTCTCCTAAACCCTGTGCTGCATCAACGTCGTAAGTAATAATAAATATACCAAGGTACCTCCCATGCATTTTACTATGTATCATAGCTCTTATATCCACAACATGACGCTTCAGCTGGGATCACCACCAGTTCTGTCGTTTCTTTTTTTAACACACCATGAACTTGCTTTACTCCGTATTGCAAAGTTCGCTTTGTCATGGTGGGTGAGCCGCATTGTCAACATGTTACTCACCTCCGATCACATACGCACATACACATACATATATTCACCACGTCTATATATTTTTTCTATGTATTATACATAAGCAAGGTTGGGCCTGGATTGGCATTTGTGTATTTGTACCTTTTTAAGGTAAGCATCTAGTCATGTCCAGCGTCAAACAATTGCCTTAACTGCTGGATACTATGGAGCAATAGTCACAATACAAGTTTAGCTATCGGTGGACCCCATCACAAATAAACCCACCAGACACCGAAATATTAGACATTCTATTGAAACAAAGACTGCTCTCCGTAACGCCTGTATGATGCCGACCCGGCCACACATGATATACTCACCATGGTCATATATCTATTTCTTGTGATACATGCTCGACTCGAAACATCATTGAAGTATAGTAGGCAGTAGCCATGTTTTGATGACTTCAACTGTAGAGGTGGCCAGAGCTAATGGGCATCATCCTCTACCCAGTCCCCCGGATTCTGCGTGGCGGGGTTTGCAGCCCTGGTGATAATGTACATAACTCCACAAGCAAACATGAGAGGAAAACTCAATGTGGGAGGCAGAAGCACTACCACAGCCGCCAGCCACGGCCAGAACTTGCGCAACTGAGCCAAGGTCGTCTCTCGGCCTTTCTCTGCTGTGTAACGATCTCGTCTACCACCGTATTCAGTGTCGTCTCGCTCCTCGTCGTCCGCGGCATACCACTGCGCGCTCTGGGCGGGGTCACTGTCATGGTAAGATTGTCCCGGACCCCCATCACTGTAAGGCTTTGACTCGCCGGCTCGACTGCTTCGACCGTCGTCATCATCGCCCTCTGGTGACTTGGGTTGTCATGAGAACTGGAAACCCCCGGGGTACCCGCGCTGTCGGGAGCCACCGCCGCCAAAAGAATGGAAGCCGCCACCCCCGCCGAACCCACCTCCGCCACCAAACCCACCTTGGCCGCCCATCATGCTGAACAGTATTTCCGGGTCGATGCCGCCATGCATACCATGGCCTCCTCCCCCAAACATGTCCGATGGATCCTCCAAATCGATGCCGCTGTCGTAACGTTCACGTTTCCTGTTGCAATGGTCAATATTGACATCAAAGAGTCATGCTGCAAAACGATATCATTGTGGGCTCTTACTGAGGGTCACTCAAGGTTTCGTAAGCTTCACCAATATCCTTGAACCGTGCTTCCGCCGCCTCGTCGCCTGGGTTCTTGTCAGGATGGTGGATGACGGCCAGCTTGCGGTATGCTTTCTTAATTTCCTTGTCGTCTGCATCCTTGGTAATCCCTAGAATCTTGTAGTAGTCCTTCCTCTTGCTCTTCTTAAGCTCAAGTTCAGCATGCCTAAGCTCTTTGAGAATCGCACGGTCGCCTTGCTCTGACTCGGCAAGGCTCTTCCACTCTCTGACCGCATCTTCCCACTTCTCGGCCAAGCCCAGGGCAGTAGCCTTGGTCTTGCGTGCCTTCGTGTAGCTGGGGTCGAGGCTCAGAGCCTTCTCACAATCAATAATCGCCTGGTCATACTGCTTGAGCTTGTTGTACGCAAGCGCTCGATTCTGGAGAATCTTGGAGTTGGTGCCCTTGTTATCCGGGTCAACCTGTAGAGCAGCCGAATATTTCTCAATGGCTGCTTGCCATTTGCCGGCCTTGTATTCGACGTTACCCTCCTCCTTCATGCGATCAAGTTTCTGAACAACCCTAAGCCATTTAACTGCATCCTTAAAATCGGGGTCAAGGCTAACAGCCTTGCGGAAATGCTGGATGGCCTTGTCATTCTCCCCTTGTGCGTAAAGAGAGCGTCCTCTAAGCACCAATGCCTCAGGGTCTTGATTGTTGATTCTCAACAGAGACATGGCAATATTCTGAGCATCCCCGATAGAGTTGATATCAGCCATTTTGAGGAGTGCCTCACCTCGCATGAGCTGCCATTTTCTCGGCCTAAGAGCACCGTATGGCAAATTCTTCTCGGCCAGGTCAAGAGCTCGCAGCACAAAGGAGGCGTGGCCGCTCTTCAGAGCAGACTGCGCCGCCTCGACGTGTTGAAGCATCTCCTTGGCCAGGGCCATGTCTTTCGTGGACGGTGGAGGACGGATGCGACCAAAAGTTGCAAGGGCCTCATCCGGCTTGCCCAGGCCAGTGTGAATACGGGCCAACCGGAGCAGAGTTTTGGAGTTGTCAGGGTCGAGTTCGAGCGATCTTTTGCAATCCTCAAAAGCCTCTTCGAACTTTCCTGCAGACATGAACGCGGCAGCCCTGTTGCTTCTGTAAATAGCAGAGTTCGGAACCAGGTTGACAGCTACGTCGTGAGTTATATAATTAGCAGCTGGTTGCTATAATTCTACACATCTCGATGGCGCAGACTCTTACCCTTGGTATATTCGCCGATCGCTCGCAAGTACTCCTTGTCTTTGAAGAGCTTGTTACCGGCTGCTTTGAAGCCCTCGGCCTCCTCAGCGGGTGTTGGTCCTGGGGGAGACTTGTGTGGCGGGGGCACCGGAACGTCTGAGTCTGTATTCATCGGCCGAGCACTACCTCCGGTGGCATCGGCTGGGCCGGTTTCATCGGAAGAAGGCTGTGGCGTGGGTGACTGGGCCTTTGGCGAAGCAGGAGTCCCATTCGGGGGCTCCCGGTCGATGTCCATGGACTCGCCGCGGTTCGACATGGCTGAGAGTTCCGAGAGTCGCTTTCGCTCCTCGGGTGGTAGATTCAGAGGGTGCGTGTCTGGATCAATCTTTTTGCGCCTCGAAGACGATCCTTGATCCCTCCCAAAAGAGCGAGACAGGCGAGGGTGCTTCGACTCCCGTGAAAGGGAAGGCAAATTTTCCTGGTCGATCTTGGAGGGGTTGTGGGAATGCAGATGTTTGACGGGCGATTTTGTTGGCGAAGATTTGGTCGGAGAGGATGACTTGTAAGAGGGGCTTTTGATGGGCGAGGAAGGCTCCGAGTGGGAGAAATCGTCCGTGTCCTCACCACTGTCCTGGCGTTGGTTTTTTTTGAGCGACTTCTTGCCAAAAAACTTCATTTGAGTTTGCAAGTCTGGGTAGCTAGGTGAGGTATCTCTGAGTTGCCGCTAAATTTTCTTTATCGGTGCCGGTTGGCAGGAATGGGGGCGGCCCCAAACGGATTACTGACAAGGTCAGGCCGCGTAGGTAGGTAGGTTGCTATGAAAGCTGTGGAGGCCGTTGGGCTTCGCACGCGCGACGCAAGACAGGAAGTGAGTAATGAGGGGGGAGAAAAAAATTCAAAAAGAAAGAAAAGAAGCAACGCGAGACTTTTGGACGATGTGCAGACCGAGCAACAAGGCGATGTATCACTCCTTGACGCACGCGGGCGGCAGGACTTTTTTTTTTTTTTTTTTCTTCGCAATTCGATGCTGTGCTCCAGTAGACAAGCGCAAGGACTGGGGGCTAGGCAATGTATTGGACCACGCACAAGGCAAGATGTACCTTAGCTTGCGTACCAAGTAAGTTAATTATGTGACAGACAAAGATCAAGAAGAGAATGAAATCCAACAAACAACGCAACAGTTTGAATTTTGAACAGCTTCGCCTAGAAAAGAGGAAACGAAAAAGAAAGAGAGCAGCCAGAGAGAAATTACGAACAGCTGCAAATCGTGGCGGCTGGGAACGCTCGTTGGTTACAATGTAATTACTGTACAGCCTAGCTAGGTACTGCACCTTAATCGTCATCCAGTACCTACGGAGTACAGTACCTTGCTACCCTTCGCGGTTCAGCCCAAATGGAGAGCTGCGCCAGGCCCGACCAACCTCCATGTAATTTTTTTTCTTTTCTTTTTACTTCTTGGTACAAGGAACGCGAGCAGAACCCCTGGTAGCAGAGGTGTTAGCGGGTAACCTCTGCTAGGCACAGTCCGCCTACTTTACCTCTTGCCGAGTACAATCATCTTTTGTCTCCACTCTGGTGCCGCTATCCTTTTGCAGTGATCCAGTTGTTTCCCTCTCCCATAGCCAATCGTTACAAGTGATGATCGTTTGTTTACCCGACCGGAACCAGTAAAATCTCTCAAGGCCGCAATGCTACCTCAGCCTCTTACATTTTGGCCACTCCTCACCATGGAAACATAGGTAATATCTACCGGTAGGCACAATGAGTAGACATACGTTACCTTAGGGATAAATTTGCTTGAGGTTCTGTCAAAGGGAAGTCACGATGCTTGCCCCGCAAAACTTCCCTTTAGCAACAGATTTGAATGAATCAATACCACGTAAGTACCTACCTACACTTGCTTGGCGCCAGGCCCTTGGTAGGTAGAGGTTTGGGTGCCATGGTAGCGGGTCGATGCCTGGATCTCATTTCAACTGCTACGTAATGCCAGGGTGTTGAGGGCTTTGTGCTTGTTGATCTGAACTGAATGTTTGAAGTATCAGTAATAGTTCTCGAAGCTTCTGTGGGGACCGACTGCGTATAATCCAATCAGAACGTACTTCGTACCTGAGGCACCCGCTTATGCTTATTGGTAATTACCTCTTCTTCTTCCTACCTTACCTAGAGGGTACCCACAATAACATGTGCTTGTTTTGAGATTTATTTCATAATACAACACAAGCCAGGCTATGGTTACTCTGCCAATCTGCATGTGTTCGGCTCTATTTCTGTGTTCAAATTCCGTAAACTGTGCACTTGAACTCTCATGACATAAATAAGAAAAGCCTATAGCATGGGTAGGACTTGGAGTGCACCTTACTACTTTCTGTCCGTCACTCCCGTGAAATTCCTTACATTTCCTTCTGAACACACCCAACCAATGGCAAATATCTATATGTACGCATGATCCTGGACACCGGCTACAGACGAAAGCAGAAATGGAACCAGTATCAATTAGGCCTCTTCCTCCGAATCGGCAGCCTCGGGTTTGCCATTACTACCCCCCAGGATTGATTGAACGAACTCTTGGTACTTGAAGACTTCTCCACGCTTTCCCAATCCCCCTAGTTTGCTGTTGCCTTTGCTGAAGGCTCTCCTTCCCGTGAAACCGTCCATGACCCGGTCTATTTCCTCCTCAGTCAAAGATCGCTCGCCGGGCTCCGGCGAAGTATGCAACAAAGCGTCGCGTAATTCTACAAGGTCAACTTGTCCACTATCGTCATCATCAAAGGCCGAAAACGCAGAAAGCAGCTCGGCGCTAGGCGACAAGGCGGCAAGTACCGCAGATAGTGAGCTGAGGAATGCGGCGAGCGTGGTGGTTTGCGGTGACGCTGGCGGGAAGAACGGCGATACATCGGAGGGGTTGGCAGGGAGACCTGTTGAAACAAATGCATCAAATTCGGCACTTGGTTAGCGAAGACTTGCCCACAGAAGATATGTGCGGTCCATCAGGCCTACCTAGCTGGGTCAACATGTCAGCGACATCCTCTCTACCGACGACGCCGTCAC
The DNA here is from genome assembly GCF_000002495.2 of Pyricularia oryzae 70-15. Taxonomy (NCBI): domain Eukaryota; kingdom Fungi; phylum Ascomycota; class Sordariomycetes; order Magnaporthales; family Pyriculariaceae; genus Pyricularia; species Pyricularia oryzae. The sequence goes on along the minus strand of NC_017849.1, from coordinate 5,394,471 downwards.
TGTCACGGTCGAGGATCTGGAATCCCTCTCTAAGCATCCGCACCTGTGAAGGTGGTAACTGTGACATGGCGTTGTTACTGCCCACACCCCTTGAGTTTGAGGTCTTGAGAGGTGGTCGTGACGCTGTTGCTGTACTGGCCCTCGTGTCGGGAAGATTGAATTGTGCCTTGGGTGTCCATGTCTCCGCGGTTGCTGGTGTCGACTGATAGGATAATCTAGAACCAGCAACAGACTGTGTTCCAGCACGAGTGGGAGAGCCTAACGGGGTGGACTGTCTTAGCGGTGAAGGAGAAGCTGGTGATGAGGGTCTTCGGAAGGGCGAGGCGCGCTGTGAGCCGGAGCTGAATGACGAGGGCTTGTACCCTGGGCCTGCGGACGCCATTGCTATGTGTAAAGAATTATCTTGATGGTGTGATGACTGTTGTCTTCGTGGCTACGGCGGGCCTGTCGCAGCATACGATCTGCCGAAAATGTTTTGGAATAGGGTGGTTCAGCAATAAAGTACTAGCTTAGTGTGCTACGATGGTATTTTCAAGGTGATCGTGTCAATAGATGCTCTTGTTGCAATATGTGTTGGCTAACATTCATTGATCAACGGTTCATTGGAAAGACAAGTTTACCAAAGTGAAGACGCCAACAAAGGTTACTCCAAATTGACCTCAAGGCGAAAGTAAACATGACGGCATGGCTAACCCGACAACCGTGGCGCGTGCGTGCACGGGACTTTGGGCGGCTCAAACCATTGCGGCTGCGGGGTCCAATTATGTGCGGCAATTCCTGCCACGTCCCGATCAACCAAATAATTAATATGCAGTAGCCTATCAAGTAATTACCTTCCTTACCTTTGAAACCCTGGGTGATTAGTCACCTCGGTCAGGTACCTACCTATAGTGTAGTGTACAGTATGGCCGGGTCTGTGTCAAGGCGGGGCATCGCTTGCAGTTATCATTGTTAGCTATCTAGGTAACCAACTTGCAAGCGTCGTGAGCGACGGTCGCTCGAGTTTACCAACCCAATAATTACTTTATAACTAAAATGTCGTAATACTAAGTAAGGAGAAATGTACTGTTCTACCTAATTATCTAACAAAGTACCGAATGTATTGTTTCACACATGGGTCGGGATCTTACCATGTCCAAGTACGTACTTCGTAAGTAGTAGTATAAATTAATCTAAAGCTTAATGGAGCGATATCACTACCATTAATGATATAGATCCCTGGATGTGACACGGTACAGACTTCTCACTGATTGAAGCCATATGCAGGAACAGGACCAAGAGAGGCGGTCTGCGCTGTGCGCATTCTTAGGCGGTGGAGAGCGTGCTCCCATCAGCCAGTTGCTGCATGTGGAGGGGCAGGGGACGTACGGTAAACAGACGGATGGTCGAGAAAAAGGTGGGGGATTTTCGGAGCGAGAATCCATACAAGTCGAGCCCGCTCGTTTCATCGCAATGGACCCCTGAAGCGGACGGCACTGTTGCGGACAACTTCGCAAAAAAAAAAAAAAAAGTAGCAACCCCTGTTGAAGCCCGAAGCCCCGGTCCCCGTTTTCTTTGAACCCCTTTCCTCCGACGCCCATGCGACAAGACAATTGGGATACATACATACCGCAAGATTTAAACAATGGGGCCCGCCGCTCAAAGTAATTAAATCAACAACTAGCTACCAACAGTAGGTAGGTCTGCTTACCTTCACTGCGTTACCTACCCACCTACCTACCTACCTAACCCACCTTGCCTTTGCTTCGGTTGCTCAACAGGTTGTGGAAAGGGTGTCTGTCCGCCTCCTCTCTGCTACAAGGACTGTCGGTTCGCCAGCCTTCCGTGCACTGAGCGTCAGGCTCCTTCCCGTGTGGCGACGTCGTTTCGAGACAGCTATCACCTCGACTAGACTGGACACTACCGATTACTTAGCACCCTGTCCCTGCTCTTCCACCCAAGCATCGCAACGGTCCTCTATCGCATCAAACAGACAACGCGACGGGTTGTTGTTCGAAAGTAATTGGTCAGTCGCAAAGGATCGAAAGGACGTCAAGTCATAACAATCCATCGCGCAACGAACGGTTGCCAACATTGAAAATCCGACCCTCAACCATTGAGTCCGCAACAAAGCCCCCGACTCTCATCACATATACCTACGATACTGGCGGAACTACGTAGACACTGATAACCGAAGAGGTAGTCTGGCTCCGCGCAACCTTGCCCGCGTACCGATTGTTGCCGATACAACAGACCGTTGTTCGCCCTGCCATCACTGGCCCCATCCGGATCTAGCTCGCTCACCATCCACCCTAACCACGTCTTCCGTCTGATGCCAGCTTACCAAACGCTCTGATCGTCAAACTTTATCAAAGGCCACACACGCGGTTGTCAGCGCAATTTAAAGCACCAGCTTTTTCTGCCAAGGCATCCCAAGCGTGACTCTTTTCTTGCCTTTCCAGGCTCATCTGTCCGTCCATTCATCTCCGATCTCAGGCCATCTCCTAGTCTAGACTAGTACCTGGAATAAACTTTACCGCCAACGGGAGCTTGGCTTGAGAGCCTTGTCACATCGTCACTACGCTCTTCGGAGCAGAGAAAAGGAACATTGGGATGTCCGTGGTCTTGGTTACCTAAACCTTTTTTGCCTGACACAGTATCTGGGTGTTGCAGTCACCCGAAGCATCAGGCCCGTGCAACCGTCCGATGGGGAGTGGGAGTTCGTCTTGGCATCAATTCTGACCGCCTTGCTGGATCGACGACTCCTTTGCTACTTGACTAACGTGCTAGCAAGCCAGACGTGCAGGTACGCGCACACGAGGGCCTGCCCCCCGAAAAGCCAATACTCGAGCCTGTGCCCAAACCAGCCGAGTTCTCGGGTGGGCCAAACGAACAAAGGGTTACTACTATGGCATCGGCCCAGGCTGTTTCTCGGCCAGATCTTTTGAACAGGGTACCCGGGAGTAGTAACGCCAATCCGTTCGTCCAGCTGTACACGGATGGCAGCAACGGTGTAAATACTTCAAACAAGAGAACATCGCTATCGTCTTTCCCTCCCTCTTCGCGTTCCGGGTCGCAAATGTCCCACGTATCTCGACCACCTCAATCACCACAACCGCCTCCGCCCGGCATCATGTCTGAGACAGACCGGACTTCTGATCCCAGCTCCAAGAGCAAGACTTCATCCACAGGCACCGGCGTGTCGTCGCAACACTCGTCTCTGTCCGCAACCCGGCGCTACAATCCCGATGCACACCCACCCAGGAAGTTGCGCTCTCAGTACCCTCGTGGTGCAACCGAAAATCATGTCGAGTACATTCTTGTGGCGTCTTTCGACATTGATCGCGGATCTGTAATGGATCAGCAGTACCCTGTGGCCATTACTGGAGACGAAAACATGCTGGCCGAGCTGATGCTGCCTGACGGCGCTCACATGCGGCATGAAGATTGGACCATATTTTTTCTTCATAAGGACCAATCTGAGGAGGAGGAGGACCAGGAGCGACAAGCCAAAGATGCGCGCAAGAGGAGGAGGCAGTTCAGAAGGGACAAAGCGCTAGGTCTAGCGGGAGGTCGGTATGAGGGAGATCCCGGAGATGACATAGAGAATGAGGATGATGGGTACGGCTGGGAGGACGACGACTCTACCGATAGCGAGGCAGATGGTGTAGAAGGCCCTCCGCTGATTTACGTGCTTAACTTGGTCAACACAAAGTTGGATAAGACGGTTAAGCGAGGATCCATCGTGAAGGCAATGGCAATATGCACGAGGCATCCCTTTCTACACATCTACAAGGTGAGCTCGAAGATGACAAACTGTCTGTGGTCTGCGCTGTGCGCTGTAACAGAGGCGACCGCTTTTCATTTTCAAAATTTGCGTGCGTTTTCTCGCTTGCCTGCCCGGTCAACTAACTTATACTTGACAACATAGCCACTCCTTTTACTTGCATTGGACGAGTATTTCAAGGCCCCTGTGCCGGAGACTCTAGCAATGCTTTACGACGCGGTGAATGCAATGGACCTGTCTCTCATGCCGAAGCTCAGCTTCCTCGAGCGACACCTTCTCCAAGCCAGCGAGAACAAGGATCTGTTTATGGAGAAGTTCGAGCAAATGGTCCAGATGAGGATGGCCGAGGACCGTGGGGAAGACGTTCCTGACCAAATCTTCGACGCAAGCAGGAGCCCCGCCAAGAGACCTGGAATCTCCAGAGCAGGGACCAAAGCCCATTTTGAAGGACAGTCAACATACTCGATACCGAGAGATACTCATGAGTTTGAGAGCAAGGTTGTTTACAAGGGAATTCCAATTCCCATAAAAGTGCCTGTAGCCGTCATGCCGGAGACTGTCGGCGACTTTTCGCTCATCAAGCTCATTCAGACATTCTCAGAACCACACATAAAATCTCCACAACCGTTCACATTACACGCGCACCTTACGACCAACGGGTCAAACACGCATCCAATCATTGTTCTTATCAATGCGCTGCTGACGCAGAAGCGTGTCGTTTTTCTTGGTCACAACATGCCATCGGGCGAGGTGGCTGAAGCAGTTTTGGCCTCATGCGCGCTGGTCTCGGGTGGTCTTCTAAGAGGTTTCACCCGCTTCGCGTTCCCCTATACGGATCTGACCAAAATCGATGATCTTCTTAACGTTCCCGGCTTCATTGCCGGCGTTACAAATCCGACATTCGACCTGCATCCGGAATGGTGGGATCTTCTATGCGACTTGCAGACAGGTCGAATGAAGATCAGCAGCCGAATCGAGGACGCATCCCCGACAGAAGGGCTTCTGTACTTCAAACAGCAAAACCCGGCGTATGCGAATTTGGTGACGAGTGGCCCCTCGAACAGCGCTACTGCTGACTCGACGGGCGATAATGCCTTCATGGTCGACATACTCAGGAGCATAGCGGCCCGGGCCGGAGAGCGGGTCGTGAGGGCAAAGTGGCGTGATTGGGTGGTCAAGTTCACCAGGATAGCGGCTGCGTTTGAGGAAAGTGTTTATGGCGCCAGCGCACTCTACATCGGGGGCGACGAGCCAGAAGCAGCGGTAGTCCCCGTGGGCGGGCATGGATACGTTTGGGCTGATGACAATGCAAAGATGAGGGAGCTTGCAGGCAACGTGACTAGGATAGAGGGCTGGAGAAACACACGGAGCTACTACAGCTTCATCCAGGTGAGCATCTATCCCTTCAAACGTAATGTGGAATGTGATCTTGTGTGTATACTGACCATGACCCCAGGATCTTGCCCAACATTACTCTATCAAGCCCCTCAAAGGCTTGGATCTACACCACATGCACGACCGTCTGCGAACGCAACGGCTGACCCCAGCTCAGAGCCGTGAGATTTATACAGCCTTTGCGCGGCACGTACACTCGTACGACGAGATTTGCTTGCTGCTCACGGTAGCGCCAGAGTCGCACGCTGGGCTTTTTTATATTGCCCTCGGGTTATTTCACAAGGATCGCGATGTCCGTTTGCGCACAGCGGACCTGCTGGAGCGAATTAGCGAGCACGAGGCCGGGCAGCACTGGTGGAAGGCGCTCACGCGGTTCGAGAAGCTAGCATTTGCGCGTATAAGGCGCGAAGCCGAGCTAGACATGCGTGCAAAGCTCGAGAAGGAGGGTCTGAGCCCGGTGGAGAAGAGGATTAGTTGACGAACTGATAATGAATGGTAAGGTGCGGATGTTGAGGGGCCACCCTGCCTCTGCCAACATTGCATTGGCGCCTTTACAGACCAAAATTTCGCTCGAGGTTCGTCATGATTACAACAGGCATTGTTAAAGGTACATGGCTGGAACGTAGGAACTTGCTGGTTTGGCATCACTGGCAACTCCAACTCCAAGAGCCAATTTCGATCACAGAGTGATCCGTGGACCGGATTGAGAGGAACGACAAGACGTTCCCCGGTTTTGTCTTCTTATGACGTTATGATATTTGACGGAAGGCTACCTAGGATACCGATTGACGACGGGGAACTCGGCCTTTGCTATACAAACACAACATGGTGATACCCTCGTTTCGCAATACAATTTTCCTTGAATACGTTTATTTGCTTGTAAAGAAAAATAAAAAATAGAAAAAAACATTTGGCCAAGGCTGTAAAACTAGGCCGATGTTTGGCAATGTCTAACATCAGCTTTGCATGAGTGATATAGTTCCGTCTTTGCATGTGAATCGGCTCCTGTGACAAAGTGTTTAATTATCCAATAAGCTTAGATATCAAGATACTTGGCTGCGTGCGCAACATGGTCGTCGCTAAAAGCTGTTGCATTGTAAGACTGGTCAGATGGAGATCTTCTGGTTGGATAAGACTTGAAGAGGTAGTTAACTTACAGGCCATGAAGAAGTACGAATGGTCATAGTCCTATAATTGTAACCGAGCAACTTGATCAGTATGACCAACAGGCGTATTGCAGAGTGCCAGACCACTTATGTGGAGCCAACACACTTCTTTTCGAAGCACTCACCTCCTGATAACGCAGAGTCAAGCCCTTCAAACCGGCATCCTTGACGGCCTTTTCCAAGTTCTCGGGCAGCAACTGGCCCTGCTTGTAAAAGTTGTCCCCGGTGCCCACGTCCACCAGCATCTTGAGGTCCTGGTCCTTGTTCCAGCCCTTGACCAGCTCCGTCGAGTCGTGCTTCTTCCACTCGTCTCTGTCGTCGCCCAGGTAGCCGCCAAAGGCCTTCTCGCCCCAGGGGCACTTGCTGGGGTTTGCAATGGGCGCAAAGGCCGACACGCTGCGGTACATGGCTGGGTGCTTGAGATAGAGCGACAGGGCTCCGTGGCCGCCCATGCTGTGGCCCGTGATGCTCATGCCCTTGGCCTTATCCAGCTTGTCGGCGAAGCCCTCGTAGAGCAGCCTGGGCAGCTCCTCGGTGATGTACGTCTCCATGCGATAATTGCCCTTCCACGGGTCCTGCTTGGCGTCCACGTAGAAGCTAGCCGCCGACCCAAAGTCCCAGCTCTCGTCCTCGCCCGGCAGTCCCAGCCCGCGCGGCGAGGTGTCCGGGTAGGCGACGGCGATGCCGTGCTTGGAGGCGCCATGCTGGAAGAAGCCCTTCTCTGTGCAGTTCTCGGGCGAGCACGTCAGGCCCGACAAGTAGAAGAGCAGCGGGACCTTTTGTTTGTTGGCCTGTGGTGGGAGGTAAAGGTTCACTGCCATCTCGGTGCCCGTTACGGACGACTGGTGTGAGAGCTTGAGCAGACGCCCGCCAAACGATGCAATTGTCGCCTTGGTTGTGAAGGCCATTTTGAGGGGAGTATTAGTTTACTTTGTCAAACAGAGAAATTTTACTGGATATAGTGTAAGACTTTTGATGACAGAAGATGGTTGTTGGTAGAAAAATAATTGTCCTGTTTTCTATCGGGATGGGTGGACGGAAGACTACGCTTTTCAGGGTTCTGGGGCATGCAATGGGATGAGCCGGCCGGCGGAAAACACTAGATCTCCACTCCTCTACACTCGCAACTCGAACCATCATCACACAAAATAGCAACAACCCAGATGACAACGCGGACTTGTCTCGGGATGAGCTTAATGCAACGAGCAAAGACCAATACGACAATGACATTTGCAGCTCAAACCCGCCCCGTTCTCCGAACTCGGGTGTTGCAAACCTTATCAGGGCCCCAGAGTTGTTACAATACAAAATACCACCGCCGCCGTCAACAACCCCTCATCTCCTCCATCCAGATTGACACATCACTTACATACACCCAGCCAAACCAAACCATTCTTGCAGTTACACGTAATAAGTCTTGGGCCCGCTATGTATATCAATTGGCTAACTACCCCGCCAATACTTGCTGGTACCGGTATAGAAATAGAGATCCTTGGTAGAATTTCATTCAGTACTTAACGGCCAAGGCACTCAACCCAAAGGGGAGAGAGGGGGGCTCAAATAATGACGACATGCCTCCACATGGCAGCGTATGCAGGGATTGTATTCACGCACTGGAGCCCAGATAAGATCTTGATGAGTCGGCATATCTTTTTCTTCTTTTCGTTTGACTATACTTACATCTGGTACCACATAGCTGCATAGCTGGCCGGCCATTAACTACAAACAACTTGCTGGGGCGACTGCACTGAGAAAAATACCCAGCCAAACCCACCAAATAGATCCAGTCCTGCATAACCGCAAATCGCCAATGATCCCCTCGTAGTAATTCATTCACGGTGTCTTCCTGCGCGAGCTAAACAAAATCAAAGCTGCGTGAACACAAAGCTGCATGAACAGATATGTGCCCGGACTGCAACTATAATGGGGACAAGGGGCAGATGCAAGGCGCCTAACGCCCCAAGAGAGAGTTACAAAAAACTTCTTGAACCGACAACACACCTACTGTTGTATGGAAAGTCCTTCCTGCGTTGCGCAGACGCAAGGTCCGAAACCCTATCATCGCCATAACAAAACAAAAGGAGACAATGCAAATGAGGCCGATGGAGATCTTCTGGAGATGTTGTTCACATTTGAATGCTGTTTGAGGTTGTGAACCCTTCCACATCAGGGTGCCGCTTTCTCCGAGGCTTCCGCTCCGGGAACAGGTCGACACTGCTTGTGATAGCTCACTAGGTCAAGCATGCCATTCTTATGTTGATGGCTTCCACGAATGACGAAAAGCTTCTCGAAGCCAAATCGATCCTGGAAAAGATTGTCGTAACGCTTTGCGTTGGGATCATGTTCGCCAGCCACGAGGACATCGGCGTGAACGTGATAAAAGCGGTGGAGTGAGGTATGCGCTCCACGGTAGAGCGAAACAGCGCTATCATCCACGAATTGACACGTATCCATGTAGTTGTAACGAGGGCAAATGAGCTGTAGCATCTTGTCGATCAGCGCAGTACCGATGAACCTGGAGCGATAGTCCGGATGGATCATGACGTCGAGTTTAACCGATGAGTCGCCCGCAGAATCCAAATCATTCAAAAATCCTCTGTGGTATGGGGACAAGAAGCTGAAGCCTAGTACCGCGCCTTTCGGCGGCTCCTTGCTCTGCCATGCGACCTCAGGAGTCCTACCGTTCCGTACGTCGTGAGGAGCTCCAGCCACAGCAACAATAAAAGGCAGTGACCGGTCTTGGCACATCCTCAAAAGAGAAACGTACGACCTGGGCGACAGCTTCACCTTGTCCCTAGCCTGGAACCCTTGCGTAAGCTCTAGGTCATAAATCTCCTTGAGGCTGGGGAGATCTTCCTCGGTTGCAGGACGCATGTGGCAAGCAAATTGTGGTTCCAACGCCTCTTGCAGCACCACCTCCCTGGGCACCGCAGGGACACGGGCGCGGTCCTCTTTAATGCGTCTTTTTAGAATCGCATTCATCTTCTGATCCCTTTTTGTATCCATATTTTTTGGGTTATCCGGATGTGTACTGGTGTCACCTGGGTCCAATGCATACTTGAACTTGAGAGCCACAGGGTCAAAATCACAGTCTGACCGGTTTGCGAGCTCCTTTGTCAGCTCCTTGAAGTCAATGTTTCGAGCGGGCTGAACAGAAGACTGCCATGCTTGGATAGTCTCTATGACATACGACTCGGAAGACAATGTCAGGGCTGGGTCATCCGTCCATGCATGCTTGAACATTCTTCCATCCATCGACAAGTGAAGGTCATGTGGAGGACCAATAGATCCTCTTATGTCTGATGCAATTGGTTGATCCGCCGGCTCGGGGCAGTGGTCGATATCAAGCGTGTAGCCAGTTGGCCGTCTTATATCTACAGAGCTTCCCAGTCCGGTATAGTTGGAGACTTTATCAACCTGGCTTTGATTATATGTAGGCATGTCATGGCTGATCTCCTTGGTGTATTTCTCAGTCTTTTCGTCAGGCAATGCGAGGCTGCTGGAGGGTTTGTCAATTTTCATGCTGACAGGAGTCATCGGGTCACCCAGCTTGCCATGGTCAGCAGCTTGACTATTTCTAGCCAGTTCAAGTACTGAAACGTCGAGTTTCACGTCCTTCAGCGGCGGAGAAAGTCCCGAGTCGGAGCCTGCGTGCCCACTTCTCAGTCCTGCTGTTTTGGCAACAGTATTGTTTTCAAAAATCTCAGGGGCAACAGTATTGGGCTCATTCTGCTGAGACATTCTTTGCTCTGGATGATGGTTGCCGTGTTGAAGACCAGAGCCACCATATAGATTTTTGTTTGGAGCGTACTCTCTAGAAGTGGGATAGCCACCGCTTACCGGTGGCCAGTTGCCAGGGTGCCAGGCACCAGGCCCGTGAGAGTACCATGCAGGAGGCGGTGGCATAGCGGGAAAGTTGAAGTAGTTATGATACGGATGGGGCTGTGGGTAGTAAGGATGGCCGAAAGGGCCGTACCCAGGGCCAAATGCGGGCGGGCTCTGTCCATCCTTCATGTCACCCTGGACAAGTTGGTCTCTTGATACCCGATCGGGTGCTTGGTGCTCTGGACTGTTCCAAAACTCTGCATAGGGATGTCTGAACATGCTGTATCGAGAGTTGAAAGGAGGGATATCCTGTTCATATCTTGCGTCGCCTACTGGGACTTGATCTGGAATCACCTGATCAAGTACCTGTTTCGCCGAGCTAGCAACAGGATCTGGGGTCTTGGCGGCTTTCGCTTCTTTGAAAACCTGCTTGGCAGGAGTTTTCTTCTCAGTGTCGCTAGCAGGTGACGACATTGTGAAGGAAGTGGTTCAGGTTCTAAACAAGTATGGAGTAAGCGACTGTATTGTATCAAGCTGATTTCAGGTGGAAGCAATGCCACATGCACATATAGGTGCAAAACCCATGCAGGGAGAAGCGGTGTTTGGTGAATTTGGCGAGAGGGAAAGAGAAAAGCTGCGACGACAACAGAATGTCACAAGGAATCAAAAACAAGGGGGAAATATGGAACTTACCACTCAATTTCCGAAGTTTCACCAACCCAGGCGTGTCTGGATTGTTACGAAGTATTGGACTTGTTGACGCGTAAACATGAGATATCTTAACGGAGTCAAGATCATATCAGTTCCAGCTCATAAACTGATCCAGTCAACAGGATGGTGCTTCAGCGAAGCGATCTATTTGGATTTCATGTTAGAATCTAGGTCGACAGTCGTGCAACTTTGTGTTCAAATATTGAAGCGCGTGAAAGATGTTTCATGTTGATACAAGTGCGATGAGATTGCGACTTCAAGGGTTGCTTGGTCCAACTCACCGTTTAAATGAGGTGCGATCAACAACAAGTGATTGTAAGGGAAGAAACCCTACGGATCTCGTAGGTAAGATGATCGTACGGAAACGCAAAGAGACCAAAAGTCTGAGGGAGCTGTCGGAAAAGATAGATACTAAGAGACGAAAGTTGCCATTGGGGGGCGCAGTGTTTGACGAGAAGTTGTGCGTGGTGGTATTTTCCTGTGGAGCAGCAAGGTGAAAAAGCTGAAATTTTTGTGTTTGCTCGTTGAAAAGTACCGGCACTGTATGCTGATAAGTCCTCAGGTCTGTGGTGAGGTTGAATAGGGTACCAGGTAGGTTGGTAGGAGCCCGAGCAGAAGGGCAAATAACAACAAAAGATGGTAGGAAAATTGCAAAGTAGGGCATGAATCTCAGCTTGCACTCAGGTCAGACTCAGCGGAAACGGCAGGTTGGGAGATAAGTAGAGCAGGCAAGGACGCCTTGCTTGCAGTCTTGGAACCGGGGGAAATTGCCTACCCTTCTTTGCGTGTACTACTTTGCTTGTTCTTTCCTCATGAAGCTACGGCGTCAACCCACAGGGCCCCGGTCACTGGTAGAGACACCAGCCAAAGTAGGCGCCTTAGTCAGAAAGTCCAGTTCAACGAGGCAGGTATGAGAATCGTTCATGCCCCGTGGCGGAGACGGGCATCAAAACCTAAAGTCCACACTTTCAAGGTCGCTTGAAAAGCCATTTGCCAGGTGATTTGTAATTACAACTCGAAGGGAAGCATGGCGGTGGCTGCTGGAAGACGCGTATTATGGTGTCCGGCCGGTATTGTGTAAGTTGCAACAATACTGCAAATCCCCCGTACCCCGGACAAAGGACAAAGATCCGAAAATATTGAAAAGCTATTTAGCCAGGAGTTCCGATTGTCACCCATCTCTGGAGGCAGTATTCTTCTAATCTAGTCCTACGATCCGTGACAACTACTCTTCCTCGTCAAGGCTTCTGTTGCTTAAACAATTTACGCATCGGCATATTGCCGATTTATTTATTTATTTTATTTTTTTATTTTTATTTAATTTTTTTTTGGGGGGGGGGGGGATGTACAAAATTACCTACTTACCAGAATATCGAGGAGCGAGCGAGAGTATATTACCCAGTCGAAGTAATCGAAGACGCCGAAGGTCATCAATAGCCAGTATCTTTGAGTTATTCTCACTATATATCTGTTCTGGGCGTGGAGAGAGTTGAAAAGAATGGAAAAGGAGGTGAAGAAGGCTGCGTACCAATGTGGATACTGAACATATCGCTATACCAGTCACCAACTGATACTGTCGACTGCTTTGTGAGATCGACTGCTGTTCGAATCACGATGATCTCGGATCTAGAACGCGGGGATTTGAGTTATAGAGTCACGTCGTATGAAGATATTACCAGAGGCACGCACTAATACACGCCAATGAAAGTTGGGGGTAAGATTAAGGGACATGTCAAATGTGCTTGATCTTAAACAAAAGAAGCAGATCACGTGAATTAAGCGGGGCCAGATCTTACTCTACCGGTACAAGGATTTGCTCGGTACCTGCGCTCGGCACGGTAAGGTTATTTCCGATGAATTTATGTTTGGGTTGAGGCCGACGTGTGCCTCCTTCTAGGTCCTCTTTAAAATTTCCCAACCCTTGCTTCCTGGGGACTAGGTATTCAAGGTAGGTAGGTATTTTCTTACTTATAGATCAAGCCGCCTGGATCAGCCAGACGTGGTCGCACGCGTCCCGGCTTGGGATTCCATCCCTTCAGCAGGCAAGATGTTGTCAATCCTCAGGAAAGCACGGCTGAAAGACAAAGAGCTACGGATTTTGATGCTGTAAGTACAGGACACCAAACTGTCCATACATTCACACCTGTAGAGAGTAGATCCTGAATCCCATACTGACCACTGTGGAAACAAGTGGGCTGGACAATGCTGGCAAGACCACCATCGTCAAAAAAATCATGGATGAGGACGTCAATACCGTCAGCCCCACCCTAGGATTTATTATCAAGACGATCGATTACGAAGGGTGAGTGATGCTGAAACCATCTTGTGACTCAATTTACATGACTGACAGCTCTGAAGGTACAAGTTGAACATATGTAGGCAGGCCGCCCTACCCAATATCCATGCATCAAAATCAACATGCGTGAGGCTAATACCATTCCAGGGGACGTCGGCGGCCAAAAGACATTGAGATCTTACTGGAGGAATTATTTTGAAAAGACGGATGCCTTGATATGGGTAGTAGATGCTACAGACCGTCTACGAGTGGAAGACTGCCGTGTGGAGCTTCACGGCTTACTCCAAGAAGAAGTTTGTTTCCTCTTTACTGCTTGCATACCGTGGCAATTGAGGCCATGGGATTATAACATGACCACTGACAACGATCTGCAGCGACTCTCGGGAGCCAGTCTTCTGGTCTTTGCCAACAAAACCGATGTAAATGGTTGCATGCAAAAAGACGAAATCCTCGAGGCATGTACATCAAATGGATTTTTATAACATAACCAGACCTGGTGACATGCCAGTTAACCAGTGGTAAACCACTCAGGGACTACAACTGAAAGAGATCCGCACACATCGGTGGAGCATATTGGAGTGCAGTGCTATGACGGGGAAGAATCTCAACGAAGGGCTAGCTTGGGTCGTTGAGGATGCAAAAGCTAGGTTGTTCCTATATTAGAACTAATGACCCAGCATGTGGACGGGGGAACCTTTGATGTGAAGCCTGGATAGGCCGAATGCGGAAGCAATTAATTTGTGGTTGCAAATTGACGGCCTCGTGAAATGTCCGTGCAAGCTTTTGTTTTCTCTCGTTATTAAGGGACGTGCGGATGTGCAGACTAGACAGGAATAGGGCGGCCACATTTATTCATTCGATAAAGAAAAAAAGAAAAGAAAAAAAGAAAAGAAAAAAAGAAAAGAAAAAAAGAGAGGGGGGGGGGGCGGAGTCTGCCTGCATCCAAACATTAACGGAAGGCCTAGAAAAAGTATTGGGACGGTTCGTGGTCAAGCATGAAGAGAGCAGGCTGGCATCAACAGCCTTGTACAGCCAGCCGTACGGAGCTTGGGAGGTACAGTAACGGGGTAGATTTTTTTTTTTTTTTTTTTACAGTACGAGGTGACTCTCCTGGTTCGCGTTCGACATTGCAGCCCAGCCCAGGGCTCTGAGTTCCCCTAACTGGCACCACGGTCGATACTTTTCAGGGATTTGGCACCAACGAATCGGTTGCCAGGGTGCGCAGCAAGGATTAGATGGATTGCTTTGCATAAAGTAGGTATGGATGGGCAAGGTAGCCCCCGGGGGTAGTGATCCGTAGTTCCTACTTTACCAAGCAAAATATGCGCGACATCAAACATTCTGGTGATGGCACCGCACTTCAAAGACCCCGCCGATCAATACGAAGCAGATTACGCTCGGAAAGCTTTACTCACGGCGGTTCCGGCTGTCGTAGATGTACTTTATTGCATGTAATGCGCAATTGGTACGCACCAACCAAGATTATTGCACATAGGTACCTGACGGCCCTGACCTAGGCAAGTAAGGTATCCATCTATGCCAAGGTTCCTTGCTCACTCCACTGCTACGTTCGGAGCAACAGTAACGCTAAGGCATTAGCCTGCTGCATCATCGAACCTACCAAGGCAAGGTACTGTACCTAACCGACCCCTCCACTCTCGCCCGACAAACACTTCCTGGGTCTACCAACCTACCTCAACCTTACCTTACATGCCTTAGGTACATTACCTGGTACCTAGTTTAGTTTCCACGTTTCTGTGATTTGTGTTTGTGGTCAAATCACCCGCGGGTTCCAATATACCAAAGAAGTACGACGTACTCGCATATTCCCAACTCACGAAACACGAAACACCCAAACTTAATCCTCCCCTCCTCTGTGCCATGCAAGGCTGCAGAAGCAAAGCGCTGCAGCGAGAACCATGTCCGACGAAGTATCGAGCTTCTTGCGAGACGTGGAGCAGTTGAAGGGACGCCGCACCGAAGAGGACGAAGCTAGGTCGAGGGAACTCGAGGAGAAGATACTACAGGAGAGGCGTGAGAGGCAAGCCCGCCGTGAAGGTACGTTCTACGCATGCCTACCTACGCACGCACATAACTACCTATCTACCTAGGTGTCTTACCTAGAGCTGCCTACCCACTTGCCTACATCCATCAGACTGTATGCCAAGTGTCACGAGCGCGCTGTCTCGCTGTCTTTTCCGCTCGTCCCCTGTACCTTAGCTCATGTTTCCTATCCCTTGGTGCATCCGCACGTCCTCAATTCACTCGGGCGACGGCCGGTGCAGGTGCAGGTTTTGTCAACAAACGAGCTTGGTGTAAGCTCCAGCCCTAAAAGTGAAAGCTTCAGTTGGCGCGGAACCAAAACGCGCCCCATCAAACATTAGCTTGTTGTCGGCGCTCACCCAAGCTTCTCGCCCTTTTGGTTTACTTTGCTGTGTTTTTTTTTTTTTTTTTTTTTTTTTTTTTTCTCTCGCTCTCTTGTTGTTGTCATCAGGGACCAAACGTTGACCATTGTTTACTTTCCATGTTCTGCCCCACAGAGCGAGCAAGGTCCATCTCACCACAGAAATCCTCACCTGCAAACACTCCCCCGCCCTCGTCGCACCGAAACCATAAATCATCTCAGGCATCCCTGGATGGTATGAGCCTTGAGAAACCACCAAATTTTCGAGTTCCGGATACCGCGAATGCCTCCAATGAGGACAGAATGGGCTCCCCCGAGTACCACCAGTCTACATCTCCTACCAAAGAGAACAACTCGCCATCCGACATCGATTCAAAATCTGCGAGCATGATGTCTCCCACCGACGCAACATCCCCGACACGCACACTTTCATGGCAACGAAGACCACCTTCGCGTGGTGCTGATCGACCAAAGAGCCGCCCCCTATCCGTGTTCGCCGCCGAAAACGCAGTCGCTCGGTCTTCGGCTGAGCAACCCGATTCCACACCGTCTCGAGATCAGATCGCGCAGTCTCTGGCATCCAAGGACCCTGCGTGGTTCCGACAGACCGCAGACCGAGGGCAGAGCTCGCCAGCCTACCGTCGGAGTCAAGTCGAGGATGATTCGGAAATAACAGATATGTCTGCTTTCAAGGTAGAAATGCCAGGCATGTCCTCGCAATCCTCCCAGGCGTCGGCCGATCAAAAACCGCAGTCGACTTCGACTCATGCAAGGACCGGCTCGGCCCTGTCCCTCGGACCTCTTCAGAGGTTAGATCCTCCGGGGGCGGATGCCTCGCGAGATGGCGATTCGCCAACTCATGATCGATCATCTGTCGCATCACCCACTCTGGGAGGACGTCGTTCCCCAACTAGGCCACTTTCCCCGACCAAAGGCATGGGTGGCTTTGTGCAGAGCGCCATGATGAAAAGGACTGATAGTGTCAAGAGGTGGAGCGTGAGTTCGCCGACTGGTTTGCAGCGCGCCGACACGGTCACGTCACACCGGAATAGCGTTTCGGACTTGAATCGTGGCGGCCCCCCTCAGTCAAACTCTCGACCGGCTAGCTTCTACCAGAGTGTCTCGAGACCGTCATCACGCCCTTCATCCAGACCGACTTCCAGTCACGCCAACGATGCTGCGTCTCCGCCGGAAGCGAGTGCGAGTGGCAGCGGCGAGGGACCACCGGAGAGCATCGAAGAGAAGAACACAGACAAGGATGCCGAAGACAAGACGACGCCGCCGACAAGTCCATCCAAGACTATGGACCCCAGGCGTTGGAGCCCATCCAAGAATTCGAGTTGGCTGGAGGCAGCGCTTAACAAGCCAGACTCGCCGAAGCCGAAGCCGGCCCCACCAACAAGCTCACAGCCAGCTTGGATGGTCGAGTTGAACAAGGCCAAGGCCCAGAAGGCTAACAATCCCGATGCTGAGATTGCCCGCACATCTTCAGTGAAGCATGAGGTAAGGGTGGGCGGCCTGATGCGTGCTCCACCCATGGGTACAGGTGTGAAGCCAACACCGCTCCCCGGTAAGCTTCACTCCCAATCAATCTCAGTGGGAGGCGGCGAGAGGTCACCTGTCCCCAGTCTACGCAACCGCTTCTCCAACCCCGCGTTTACGTCAGAAGATGGTGGCCAGGCCCAGGGTGCTGAAGCCGCCGAGAGGAGGGTTGGCTCTCCTGCTTTTGGCAAGCTGAAACCCGAGACACCACCAAAGAAAGATTTCAGAGGTACTCTCAAATCTTTCCAGCCTCCTCCGTCGGCTTCTCTTGGTGGAGATGGCAACGAGCTCAAGAGCGTGTTCGGCAGTCTACGGAAGACCAAGACGCAGAATTACGTTGCGCCAGACACCTTCAAGGACAATATTTTGCGTGGCAAGGACGCTCTCAATGTGACGGGCGGCCCCAAACCCTCGGTACGGAAGGACGAATTCAAGGATGCCATTTTGCAGAAGAAAGCCGAATTTCAAAAGGCGAAGGAGGAGGGCCGCGGCGTTACTAGAGCGTCAGGCGACCCTCAAGATCAACCGATCCCAGAGGGGCTTGCCAAGGCACTGGAGCAGCGAGGTCGTCCAGGCACACTAGCTGCTACTAAGAAGGAAGCAGCGCCATTCGAGCCCAGCCCCGAGACTACTCCCTCGAATGCAAAGCCAGAAAGGATCAGCAGCGTCCCTACCAGTGACCAGGAACCAGTCAGCGTTACTGCTAAACCTCACGGCAACACTGTACCCAAGGTCACAGGTGGTCGTCTTGCAGATCGTTTCAACCCGGGCTTGGCCAATCTCTTGGCCCGCGGGCCCCCTGGCGCCGGGGACCCGAATAAATCATCGGACTCAAGCTCAGCGGCGGTACTCTCCGAGGAGCCTTCAGCCCCTGGGCCTCAGTTGACCCACATGACTAAGGGTCGGGCGCGAGGACCTCGCAGGAAAGCGCCAACTTCAGTGGCTCGGCCAGTGCAAGCGCAGCCTTCCGAGCCCCATAAGCCATCTCAGTCACAACCAAAGCCCGAGCCAGCTCGGACTAGCCAGGATGAAGGAAATGTGTCGCATGTTGGCAATCCTGCGGTTAGATCACCTACAATTGTACAAGAGACTCAGAAATCCCGGCCGATATCCGGAAGTTGCCAAGCGGGTCCGACCGATGTGGTCAGCTTGGTAGACTCCTCCATACACGCCGTGGCTACGGCCCAATTACCGGCACCCGTAGGAAGTGTAATATCTTTGGTTGACTCAACGCGGCCACGATCGCCAACTCGCAAGATCCACGAACAAGTGGCCGCCCTGGCAGCTCGAAGCAAGCAAAGTGAGGCTGATGCACCTGTATCACAGCCATCTTCCCCGAAGAAGTTGGACGTCAAACGCATGTCAAAGTTTTTCGATGAGCCAACCGAGGGCGAAGCACAGCGCCCACTTTCACCACAAAAGACCGGAGGGGCCCCGAGACCTCTCTCTCCACAAAAGACTGGTGGTAGACAATTTCCAGAGGTAGAGGCGCCCCGAGCTCTGTCGCCGCAAAAGACGGGTGGTAGACAATTTCCCGAAACAGATGCGCCTCGGGCTCTGTCGCCACAAAAGACAGGCGGAAGACAATTCCCCGAGGGCGAGGCACCACGTCCACTTTCACCGCAGAAGACTGGAGGGGCGCCCAGACCTCTTTCTCCGCAAAAGACGGGCGGCAGACAGCTCCCTGAGATCCAAGCACCTCGAGCTTTATCGCCACAAAAGACGGGTGGCAGAACATTCCCTGAGATCGAGGCACCGCGGGCTTTGTCGCCGCAAAAGACAGGTGGCAGTCGGTTCCAAGAAGGCGAACCTCCACGAGCTTTGTCGCCTCAAAAGACAGGTGGCAATCGATTCCAAGAAAGTGAACCTCCACGGGCCTTATCACCGCAAAAGACGGTGGGTGGTCGATTCGCCGAGGCCGAGACTCCTCGCCCACTCTCTGTGCATAAGACAGGCCCATGGCAGCAACCTGTTGCCGAGATGCCACGCCCGCTCTCCCCTCAGAAGACCGGAGGGCGTATGATTTCGGACCAGGCAGCGGTGCGTCCTCTATCGCCTCAAAAGACAGGCGGGCGTCGACTGCCCGAGGCACCTGTGTCGCCCTCAAAGGACGCTCAAGCTAGGAAGCCAAACTCTCCTTTTGAAGGTGCTTCTGCCACAAATGAAAACCCAGTCATTGAGAATATTCCACCATCAGCACCCGAACTACAAAGGAGTGGCATGCACTCGCGATCCTGGTCTCAGAATAAGATTCGTCCGCTGCCCCTCCAGCCCCGGGAGGGCCCAAGTTCTCCTCAGCCAACGTCTCCTGTCCGCTCGCCAACCAAATACGCCTCAGAGATTGCGACGGAGCTCAACGAATTCTTTGGCCGTAGCCGACCGAAACGTGATTACAGCGTGGATGCGGCCGAACTGTTGATGCACCGCCCACCCGAGCCTGCAAAGGTCAAGACACAATCGGTGCAGCTGTTCCGCATCGACTCCGATGGCAAGAAGCAGGCCGTTCCCGCTCACCAGGAAAGGATGCTGTTCGAGCGCGAGATGTACCTGTGCGGCCACACGTTCCTCGACGGGTCCGGACGCAAGACTTCTGAGGTCTACTTTTGGGCCGGCGACCAAGTTCCCCCATCCGCCATTGAAGACGCTCAGCTCTTCGTGGGTCGCGAGACGCGTGCTCTGGGCGGGAAGCTGATTGGCTTCCCGCAAGGCAAAGAGACGCCTGAGTTTCTCCAGGCCTTGGGTGGGATCGTAATCGTTCGCCGCGGTTCCAGCAACAAGTACGACTCACTTGCTCCGAGCATGCTTTGCGGTCGGCGATTCCAGGGTCAGGTTACCTTTGACGAGGTTGACTTCTCCCCTCACAGCCTTTGCTCCGGTTTTCCTTACCTGATCACACAGAACGGAAAATGCTTCTTGTGGAAGGGGAAGGGAAGCGATGTGGACGAGCTCTCGTGCGCCAGGCTGATAGGTATGGACCTGGCCCTGATGGGTGAGCTTGTCGAGGTCGACGATGGTAACGAGCCCCCCGAGTTTTGGAACATATTTGATGGCCAGATGCGGGCTGGGTCTGCTGATCATTGGCGACTGAAGCCAAACTATCAAAAATACTGCGGTAGACTGTTCCGCTCCGATGCTGGTGATCAGCAACAGGTAAGAGACTAACATCATTCCAGGTGCCAGAAGCCGGCTTGTTGTCTGAGACTCGACTAACTAATATATTCTCACCCATCAGATTGCAGAGATTTCCCCCTTCAGCCAGGTGGATCTTGATCCTGCAGGCATATACATCATTGACTGCTTCTTCGAGATGTATATAGTTGTTGGGTATGGTGCTCAACCCCAGTACGCCTCATTCCGCAACGCACTCGACTTTGCGCAAGAATACGCCATACTTGCATCCTCCATGGAAGACCGCCCGTTTGTGCCCATATCGACCGTCGTGCTCGAGGGCATCCCGAGGGATCTCAAGAGCGTTTTCCGCAAGTGGAGGGATGCCGCAAGTCCGACAAAGATGAATGCAGGTAGCAGCGGTTCAAGCAACGGCAACACACCTCTTGGAAGCCCTGGGTTGCAGAGGGGTCGGAGCCTGCGCATCGTCCCGCTCAACCAAGCGCTTTTGGCGTTGGCCGAATAGACGTGGCATCGAACTTT
Source organism: Pyricularia oryzae 70-15 (assembly GCF_000002495.2). NCBI lineage: Eukaryota > Fungi > Ascomycota > Sordariomycetes > Magnaporthales > Pyriculariaceae > Pyricularia > Pyricularia oryzae. Next base: position 5,373,715 of record NC_017849.1, on the reverse strand, counting down.
TACAAAAGAAATAAGAAAAAAAAGCCTCTATGGAAATTGTGCTGTACATACCCGGCACTTGTCATTTTATCTTCTTTACATCTACTTATTCTCACATAACCATTTGTTACCGGCAGACTTTACGGCTGTCGGCTTGTTTTTTTTTCGCTTTTGTTCGTCTCTTTTCAAACGAATTCTCGTACTCATCTGTTCATTGTATTCTATTGTGGTTTATATATCGTCTATGCATTTTACCCCCGGACCATGAACCTAGCACCACCTATGGATGCTGATTGAGGGGCAAGCTGTGGAGGACGTCTCTTTGGTATATACAATAGTTTACTGTGATCGGAGCTCATTCAGGTCGTGTTTTGGGGGCATGGCAGTCTGTTTTATTTGCTCGAGGGTCGGTCGAACGAAAGAAAAGAAAGAGAAAAGGAGAGATATCGATCATCCAGCGTGACGAATATTATGACGGTGATCCATTAGATGTGAGTCTAGTTCTTGTTGCTGTGCTGTGTATGTCGAGTGGTTTTTCTGCCTTCGGTTTGAGTGTTGCGGTGTTTCATGGTGAACCAGAATGTGTCCCACGAGAGAAAATGCTGCAAGTAATAAACGTCACAAAGCTCACCTCACTGCGCAATCCTATCACGACGATGGCCAATGGCCTCGCGTAGCATCAATCAACTGTTTAATTTCTCAGCCGAAAGGCTACTACTGTATCTCCTGCTGATGATGTACTACAGCCAACTACCAGTACTCCATGGCCAATGATAATATGGGGCCCTTTCCTGGTCCCGCGAAGCCTCCCACAGGAACTGGGTCTTGTGCAGGTCACGGAGTCTCGGCATCAAGCTGGCTTTTGGACACCCTCCAAAATGGTATCTAAACGCAGCTAGCGTCTAGTTGCGCTCATGAAGCCAATGATATCTGCCAGCTCGAAACACCCAATCACCGCAGTATGATTTGGTTCAGTAGCAGCATGCATGACACAACTGTGCAAAAAGACAGGATAAAAGATTCGATCGCTAAGCTGGCTGCTGACCGCGTGTTGAAGCGCAAATATTCTGACTAGATTGCGGTGTGGCAGAAGCAGGGAGCCGCCAGACCGCGGTGGGTGGCCATGTCTTGCAAACGATCCCCAAGGCCGGAGAAGCGCACAAGCCTCCGGACGGTGACGCGGTTCTGCTGCTGCTTAAGCCTAGTCACACGGCTGCTCTTGCGGGGTGGTTCCCCTACCGCTTGGATGGTACGACCACCTGCGGCATATTCAATGTTGCTGAACTGTATGATGTTGCGTGCGATGACGCGTGGTGCCCCTTTGGATGGAACGATAGTATCGGGATAAACACATTCCCCGGCATTTTGCGCCGTCTCGGGTGGTAACAGTAGTGATAGCGGTGCTTTGACCGCGCCGGGGCACGGGGATGGTGACGAGGGCGGCCACACAGACCCGCCGGCGTCGCCGCTGAATCCGGAGCCATTCTAAGTCTGCCGGGTGGCAGCGAATTGTGCAGTCGCCGGTGCGCTGTTGCTGTTGCTGCCGTTATTGTCGCGCGCGGTGGTCGCCGCAGAAGACGCTGTGCCAGATTTTGAGCCGCCGCTGGGGGCCGTCGTGGCGGCAACGACCCTGTCGACGTCTTCGCGGACCTCGGGCATGGCGGCGCGCATCTCCTCGGCCAGTATGTCGCGGAAAGACTCAAAGGCGTGCGTCTTGCCGCGCATGAGCTGGTTGCCGCGGCGCAGCATCTCGACAAACTCACGCGTGTAGATGTCAGGGTTTCGACCATTCTCGACGTAGGCTATCAACTCGACGGGGACGTGGGGGAGGCGGGTCGAGGGCGCAGCGGCCGTGTTGTGGATGTTCTGAAGCGTCGACGAGAGTGACTTGAGCTCGCTAGCGACAACTTCTTTGCTGTTGGCGGTGCCGGCGTTGTCGTAGTGTGCCACCTGAACCATGACCTGGTACAGGCCCTGGATGACATCTTTGAGCTGGTCTGCAAGAGGCGAACGAGCGCTGGTTAGCTGTGAGAATCAGCGACGGCGGCGACTGGCAAATGACATACCTTCAACCTCGTCAATGCTGTCGAGGCTAGTCCCGTTGGTTCGCGCCATGATGAATGACTGAGCGGGTCAATTATCAAGTGTGAAAGTCGTTGTAGAAATCAAAATGGCCAGTAGATTCCAAGTCTTGATTTTGAAGGTGACGATTGTAGTGTTATTAATGGTGACAAGACAAGCGTCAATCAAGTATGTATGTAATTAGTTCAGGCGGGGATTCATGTGTATTTGATTATCGTTACCCAAAAAGTACGCAAGTTTTTTGGACAAGGCGCGACCTGCAGGGAGCTAAAGACGCGCCGAGGTAGGCAGGTTGGCAGGGTAGATTGCAAGCTCTGACCGAGCCTAACTACCTAGTGTACAGTGCTGATTAAGGTAAGTTGATGTCACCGGCAGTGACCAAAAAGACGCAAGGTCGGTCGCCCGTGGTTACGGAGTTGGCCCCACCTTTGTACCTAGGTACCTCCTAAAGAGACTATTGCAGATTTGCAGTGAATAGCAGTTGCCTCATGCTGCATGTCGGTCATGCTAGTGACTGACTGGGCAATCAGTGTGAATTCAAAATTTAAGCTTCCGCCATATTTACTTTTGTTCATCAATGCATATTTGAGACAAATAAAGTATTTAGGCAAGGTATCATCTAAGGTAGGTACGGAGTAGTCGACAAAGACTGACCCCTCCCTAGACATGACCAGCAAACAACACCCCACGAGTGGGACCACAGTGCTTTCGCGGGTGCACAGTGTGAGAGAAACAAGAATAAGGACTTGATCCAAATTATCAAAGTAGGAATACCTAACATGTAATTCAACAATCACAACATACCTCAATGGCAACGCGCATGTCTTGCGCACATGATCAAATGTACCGGTACTTACATGGTTGCTTTGGCTGAGCGCCTGTCACGATGGTCGCCAGCCCTCGGCGGAACTGGGGTTCTCACCGAGACCTCGACACCATGGACATGGCGCGGCCGCTGCTCTGTTGGGCTGAGGCAAATGGGTCTCTGAAAGGGATGGGCAGATGCGTCGAGTCCGATTTGTTGTTGTTGTTGTTGTTGTCGATGCGTGTGTAGACCGTGACCGAAGAAGCCGTGGATGCCGTGTCGTTATCCGAGTATATCGAAGACGCGCTCTGTTGCTGGTAGAAGCTGCTGCGGATGACGCTGTGCTGCGACCTCGAATGGCGCCTCTCCTTATATTGGGACGGTATCCTAGGCACGGGTGGCACGTCTGTCGATGCTGCTGGTTGCTGGCTGCTCTGGGCCCAGGTCATGACGGACGCAGATCGCCACGAGTCCGACTCGTATCCGTCGTCCTCGTCCAGTTCAGCAGCAGCGCCGGTGCCCCGCAGCTTGAGAGGTGGCACGATGGCGCTCAGGTTCGTCATGGTCCTGTTTGAGGAGGGTTCATATACCCCCTTGTGGCTTGCTGAAGTGGATTTGTGATCATCAGCACCAGAGTTTGTTTGAGATACCAACGTCGGCTTGTTGTCAGATGGCACGGCAGTCTCTGGGCGTAGTTGACGCCGAGAGCTCCACTCTCGCAGTCTTGTCTGGACGTCCCAAGTCTCGTCGTGCTCCATCTCTTCATCGGCAGCGGCCTCCTCCTCCTCCTTCTTATTCGGTAGACGCCAGTGCGATCGCGGACCAACATATTGCTGGTTCTCGTCCAGTTTGACATCGTCGTGTTCCTCGGGCTGGCGGATCGAGGCGATATCCAGATGTGTGACGGACGCAATGACAGATTCCCTTCTCCCAGCAGCAGGGACAGCCGACTGTATCCTGCTGCTAGCTTTACCGGCGCGCCTGTTCTCTCCTATCTGAGTGTACTGTCCGTCGTAGTCATCATCGCTGAAGGCAGGTTCATCTTCGCTTTGGCCGGCGTACCCCTGGTGACTGTAGCCATAAGGGTTGGCATAGTAGTCACTGTGATAATAATCGTTATCAATACCGTAGTGCTCCTGCTGCGCTACATACCCACCGACGATGGGGTCCGACACAACGGGGGCTGTAGGTACGTATTGACGACAGTCATAGCCGTCAACCCTCTGGGGGTAATGTTTGTCAAATGAATCGTCCGCAAAGCCATTCCTAAACTCTCGATTTCTTTGCGGTCTTGTAGTAGACTTCCTGGACACACGGCTCTCTGTCAGCCAATGTGGCCTGACGCCCGAGTCGGCGAGCTCCGGTCCAATCAGCCCATTGTTTTCGCTATCCGTGGTTACTGCTGAATTCCCCTGACCCGACCGGCCCTTGGACTTGCGTGCCTTTTTGCTTCGCCGAATCCGGCGTTGCTCGTCCCCATCGCGGCGCAAGACGGCTTCGATTTGATCCGCCAGGTCTCCGCTCTCGAGGATCAGCTCTTTTGCACGTGTGCTGCCAGAGTGGTGTATCCAAGCATCGACAAAGCGTAGCAATCTAGGCTTCTTCTTGTCGACCCGAGATCGCGCCAACAGGTGGCCTCGCAGGTCCGACAGCAACCTCCCCCGCGCACCAACAAAGGCGAGCACGCAGGCTTCGCAGCTGCGCCGAGATCGTGGCTTGCTGCGGTCTCTGCGCCCCTGCTTGTCCCGTGTCCTCCTCGGGATGGCATTGAGCAGCGGCAGGAACCGGTTGGCCTCGGATAAAGACTCGGCCCCATGTTCTCCCTCGGGGTGTTCGCAGAAAGTCTCATCAAACTCTTCCTCGCTCAACCAGAGGCTGTTGATGCCCGTCATGCGGTCCACAAACTCGGATAGCGCCGCCGTCTGCTCGACGCCGCGATTCCTGCGGACCACGTCCGTCTTGAACGTCACCTCCTCCGCCAGGCACTCAAAGACCTCGTGGATGACATAGGGCGAGAGCCTTCGATGGACCCAACAGACATCGACCCGCGGCGGCAGCACCTTGTGCTTCTGGAAGCCCGTGGCCTCGGCTAGGAGGACCCGCATCTGTCGGATGGTCGACATGTCTCGCTCCAGGCGCTTCGGCAGGCGGTACCAGCCGCCCTTCTCGCCCTCGAATCCGTTCTCTATCTTGAATTCCTGTTTCTCCAGCCATTTTGACGACGGCCAGCCATACTCCAGCACGTGTCGCGGTGGCAGCATCAAGAGCTTCGTAAATATGGCGACCTCCTTCTCCTTCAGTGTCCACACGTCTTGCGCGTCCTTCGCCATCTTTCTTGTCCTTGAGTCTCTTTCCTCTTCAGCCGTCCAAAGTAGCCGCTGTTGAAAAGGCGGCGGTGCAACTTAGCAATTACCGAGTTCTCGTTGAAGGCTTGAAGCAGTCGGACTGGCGGGTATAGACTGCACAAGACAATGCCCAGGTGCTTCGATGTCTTCGGGGATGCCCGTATATATAGGTGTAAATGGGTATGTGTATGTATGTGTGTATTGATATGCGGTATGTCTTTCACACTAACACTCTTTTTCCGATTGTAAAATGTTCATAACATATTGTCGCTATGGAGCTTGGTGGTTCTATCGCACTGCCTTAAAAGCTTTTGCAACTTGTGGGTGTTTGCTTTGTCTTCGTCTTCTGGACCTGGACTACATGCCGAGACAAAGATCAACTTCATCTTTGTCCAAAGCGACCGGCCTTTGGTCTTCTTCAGAGTCACAGATGAAAGGCATTGTGTCTCCGTTCTTTGTCGACAAATCCACGGCAGCCGCAGTATCCTATCGGGACCTGTATGTTAACGTTATATCATTGCTGGCGATTTCCTGCAACCTTGGCATGCCCGAACACCGGTCTCGAAGCTTGCTCAGAGCTTTTGCATACGGTGGTGTTGGGTGATCTGCCCTGCTGAAAACGAACCAACTGTTGGCGTTTTCCCTAGAGCACTCGGGGATAGTTGCAATGAAGCACGAATAAGTTGGGCAAGGCAAATCGGCCATCCATCACAGCTAATTCCTTCGCCATGACCCTTGATCGGATGGCTTGGTGATGTCTGTCTTGGAATTCTTGAAAGTTCAAAGAGTGATGGATGGTCTGGGTTTATGATGTAGTAGTATATGCCTTCGCTGAATGAGCGCTCGGTCTCGTATCGACATGGCTGACAATGTTGGCCTAGAGCTAAGAGAATCCCTAGTTAGGTGGATTCCCGCCGCTTTGCTGATGAATAACCCAATTTCTCCTGCCATTCACCTTTACTCCATAGTTAACAAGACTGTATTCCCAAGAAAAATAACAAGAAAACCAGTCCCCAAACAACTCCACCGATTGCGGTCACATTTCAGGCACGCCCGCAAACAAGCAAAGAAACCCGCCAAGAAAAAAATAAAAAAAAAATCCTAAGTTTTTGTTGTCCTTCATCTTCCAACCCAGAGGAGCACAAAACAGAGCAAGATTAGGGGCTTGCCAACAGTGATCCATCGCCTCTGGACGTGCTTCCCTTATACACAACGTGACAAAGTTGCCAAAGTCTTTAGAGCAATTTATCTCTACTGTGAAAAGAAAAGTAGCCTATACTGATCCTCTTCCATGAGTTCGTAGCCTCGGATTACCTCCACAGTTAATCTTGTCGCTCGGCTTGCCTCGTGTGGAGCTCGTTTTTGCTCATTCTCTCAGCCCGGATCCTGGCCGCTTCGGAACCGTCATCTGGGTGTGCAACCTCCCTAAACCAAGGGTGTTGCAGGGCTTCCTTGGCCGTGATACGGCGAGCTGGGTCGTATACGAATATTTTGGTCAAGAGATCGAGGAATTGTTTCATAAATGTGTTCTGACATGGAATGATATCCTGCACAACATGTCAACATATATTAACCTTGTAGATGTCTGCAAGAGGTAGGGAGGTAGGGACGAAAACATACTGGAAGCTTCTTCATAGCCTTCACATATTTTTTCGAGGCTCGTTGCGTATCAACCGAGGGGAAGTCAAGACGGGATCGTTTGAAGTATCTGTCATGTGGCTGTTAGCTTCTCGGTCGCGAAGGGTACGTATGAAAATGCCAGACATGTTAGATACGTACTTGGTCGCTGGGTTAGGTCCGCTTCTTGTGTTGCGATGAACCTGCTGGACCAGGTGTGTGTCGATTTTGCGGTCGACAACGGCCTCCATCATGGCCAGATGCTCGAGATTATCGTGTGTCTGGAACAAAGCGTCACCAGTAAAGAATTCGACAAGAATGCAACCTATGCTCCATATGTCGCAAGGGAATGACCAGCCAAGGCCCAAAATGATCTCAGGAGCCCTGTAATGCCTTGTGGACACCACTGATGAGTGGTACTCGTCCTGGAATGTGGCAGACCCAAAGTCAATCAACCTGATCTCTGTGTCCAGAAGAACTTTGCGCTGGGTTGCAGTCCTGCCAACTGTCGTTGATGAGCTTGGAATTTTGCGGTTGTACGTGAACGTCTGGTAAGTCGCATCAGCCAACAGGATGTTTTCGGGTTTAAGATCTGTGTGTATGAGGTTGAGATCATGAAGGACTATATGTATGATGGGCAAGTCAGTATGGGGCCCAAGGAGATCAGGGGCACCAGAAGGGCGTCGTCAAACTCACAAGCCACACTGGTGAACAGCTGTCGAGCAAAGCTTTGGATTTGACTGTTAGGAAAAGGCGTAAACTGGTTGCTCTTCAAAAAGTCAAAGACGCTCTGGCCTAGAAGGTCCATGACTATGCAGATGTGGCCGCGGAAGTCGAAGGTGTCTCGGAGATGGATGCATCGATTCCGATTTTCTTGGTCGTTTAGTTTCAGTGTCTGCAATACCCGCAGCTCAATCCTCGAGGCATCTCGGTACTTCTGGACCGATCTGATGATTTTGATGGCCACAAGTTCATTTCTCCTGCGATCCCTGGCTTGAACTACCTTGCCAAACGTTCCTTGGCCTAGAAGTTTGATCATTTGATCTGCGAAAGTCTAGTGTTAACCAACCAGGAAAAAAACCATTCGTGGTGCCAAAGATGAAATGGAGATAGTTCTTACAGTCTTCTGTGAGTTCTGCATCGGGTACAACAATGTAGTGTCCGTCTTCGTCGTCAACCTTGAGGTTCTTCAGGTTGGGCTGCGGTTTAGACAAGTCAATTATTCCATGCTTATCGCGAGACATCACGTTGATGACAGGAGAACTAACATCGTGCACGACTCTGACGCTGACCTCAGGGGCCTTCTTTATGGGTTTCGCCGGAGGTTGGTAGTTAGTGTAGGCAGCATCGCCGTACAGAGCAGCCTCTCTTCTCTTCGCCTGACCCGCCTGCTGTCGCGTTGTCCTCTTACGCTTTTGGCCAGCGTTTGCATCTTCGTAATGCCCATTTGAGGAACTAGATCCTAGGGAAGTCGGAGCCGTGGTGGCGATAGCTGAGGTTGTGCGATCGCTCGATATTGTCGAAGTTGGGGTGTTTGTATGCGAACCAACAACTCGGTTATGAACCGGGTCGTAGTGAGCCGATGGCTCGCCGTCTCGCCGTCTCCTCTTGGCGGTATGCTGACTCCTGGAGTTGGCGGGTGCACCATTCGTATGTGTGTGGCCGTTGCCGTTTGCACGGGTAGCGTGGCCATTAATTATTGTGCGTGATGAACCGGGGGCGGTCGACTGTAACAGGACTTCAGGCTCTGAGTCGTCGTCAATGACGATGACCTCCCGAGGTAGTCCATTCTTGTAGAAGTTATCCCAGTCGGGACCCTTTGAACGCCTCCTTTTTCGCGGACCTGCGGCGTCCATTGCTTCAGGTCTTGTAATTGTAGCAGTCGTTGTAGTTGAGGGCATCACCGTTGATGTGTACTCGGAGCGAGATGTAGAAATTGTGGCCGATGTTCCCGAAGATAGGGTCACCGGCGGCCCATGTGGGCTCGCGTGGCCGTTGGCTGATTTAGGAGCGTGTATGTTCTTTATAGGCGGCAACCGTGTCGTTGCTGTTGGGGCAGGCAAAACGTACTGGCCCGTCGAGGTCGAATGGTACTGTTGGTGCTGATGCGGGTGGGAGAACGGAGCGCCGTAGTGATAGTGGCTTTGAGGGTGAGTCGCAGTTGCAGTTGTTGGAGTCGACATTCTTCTGCAGCCAGCAAAGGCTCTTTGGGCAGTCGATTGCCGTGCAACCGTAAGACGGGGCTTCGTAGGTGGTCGACTTTTGTGTAGACAGGTTGTGTAGGTGGATGTGCAAGTAAAGGTTGAAGGTGCGGGTTCTCAGGGCGTCGAGATGTGAGGAGCAGTGAGGTGGTGAGTAAAGGCACTGTCCTATGAATGGCGTCGGATTGCACTGGGTTTGCTGTGGCCGCTTGGGGTCTTTTCGGTGCGGGACTGCGGGAGCCACCGGCCTAAAAACAGAGAAAAAATAATAGAGGGAGAGAAAAAAAAAACCCCCCTCGAGTAGCGTCCAAGGAGGGAGCCCGTCTCGACGTCGGTGTGTCGTTTATTAGAGGAAGGTGCACAGGGTGACGCGAGGGTGAAAAGGGCAACAGCAAGCACGTCCAAAACAAAAGTGGCCAAATAAAACAGACGCAGTTTTCTTTGGTTGATGAATTAACTGATCATTGTGTAGTGTGAAAATCCTAGAGCGTGAATGCTTTAGACAAGACCAGAAGTGCGTGGGCTACCTCAAGAGAGAGAAAAAAAAAACAAAATGTCTCCTCCCCCCATCGACAAGCCAAGTCACGGATTTTGTTGCATCGTTCGGTTCGGATGGGATCAAATTTGGATTGGACTGCGCATCCAACCTCTAATCACTCCAACCATGCTACTGTAATTGTAGACAGGGAGGGCTGGGACACCGGTCAATTGGCGTGCCGCAGCCATTTCGAATGAACTCTTTCTCACTCGCATCCCATAGTTACTGTACCATACTTTTGCCAACCACCAGTCAGTCGCTGCAAGCCCGGTGTAGTAGGCTGCCGGCAGGGTGGGCGCTCCGCTCCATTCAGCCCTCAATCCCCGGCCATGTTACCTGGAAGCCATTCACATTCTTTTGTTTCTATTACCCGATTTATCCTGACTCTGCCTACCGAAAAGTATGAGGAGAACGGCAGACCCGTGGGGAGATGGAGATTGGTCTAGTTCTAGTCTACTAGATAGTGCAGAGCACCCTGGAGCAAGTCAATTGTAAATTTAGGCCTGGTTGCGATTTTGCCGTACTCTGTAAAGTTCTAGCGGCCGGTCGCCATGAATGTGTTTCGTGGCTTTGGGCGGGCTTTGCTTTGTGCGAGGAGCCAGCCAGATTAGGAACCCCCTCCCTTGCGGTCTCCAGCAGCCAAACTTTGCCACCCATCGGCGAAACAGAGTCAGGTAACCCACCATTTCATAAATCCCAGTGCGGTAAGCCAACCAAGCCATGCTTGCAATCCATGGAGCCTACAGCTCACCCGTTCTGGGTAGACTTGTTTTCCACCTCACCAATCCAGATTTGCAACCGATACGGTTTTTGCTGATCGATAGTCATTTCTGTTTTTTGTTTGATTTTTTTTTTTTGTTTTTTTCTCTCTATTACAAATTTCAAACCCCATCCGAATGTGGTTTGTTAGCAGCAGCAAGTGGAGGACGGTCAATGGAGCGCCACGATTTATGTGACCGCTTCTTCCGTTGCCCCCGCGACTGTCGTGCTTACTTTGGGGATACCTACCACAACTCAAAAATGGGCTGCCATTCGTAGATAAAAGCGTTGGCACCAGGAGATGTGGACAGTGCGAAGTTTAGAGGGCTTTGGCACCAGCGCACGTTTGCACACCAGAGCGTGAATCGCGCCAGATCAATAACCTAATATATGTTGAGTTCTCTCGTGTGCACTAACAGTCATTGCAGTCCAGATTTGTTGTGTTGCCTCGGAAGCAAACTCCTCGCCTCGATTGCATGCTTCGTAAAAATGGTTGGATCGAATTAATATACATTATTCAGAATAACAACTGGTGGCCAAGAAGTTGCACATCTACTGTACTGTGAAGACGGTAACCAGTTATAATTCTAATCCGTACACTGTCAGAAGGAGTTCACAGCGTGATCTAGCGAGCAAGGGAACTGTCCACCCCAGGCGCGCCTTAATTGGCCCTAATAACTGTTTAGGGTAGGAACATACATAGGTAGGTAGGTAGTAATTAAGGTACCTTACCTTGGATATGATGGACACGGCAAACGGCTCCAGACATCAGTGGAATCTCAATTTGCTAAAAAGGTTGGTTACCTGCGTCTGTTGGCAACTTAATTACTATTACAATCAAAAATCGCATCATCAACCCCCACTTGCCGTCGCCACAAAACTCGGCTTTTGGACGCACTGTAATAGTACGTAGGACATTTACTTTGACAGCCTGAGGATATGCCTTGGGATCACTTGAGAAAACACAGGCTTGATAGGAAGCCTAGGAAACGAACAGCAGAGCAAGCCCCGAGGTCCCCGCCCGTGACCTTGATCTTGATCCTGTCCGCTTTTAGTGCGTCACGTCTAGGCGAGATTCAACGGCAAAGTGGACCTGCGCACTTTGACAAGCCTCAGCCCCAAGTTTGTTAGATAGGTATGTATGCGTTTTGGCGCTGATCAAGAATTAGCTCAACAGAGCCAAAACAACAAATTTGGGTTATATTACATCTTTGGACTTAATTATTCTTCTCTTCTTTCCTCTTTTCTATTTTGCCTCCGTTTTTTTTTTTTTTCCTAAGTATGTATCTCAATGGTGGTGTCTGCAATCGCAGTCTGCTCACTTGCAGCACTTCTTCAGGTGCAGTAAAGACAATCTCACTGACGATCGCCTCGAACATGAGGAACCTGGACTCAAGAAGACTGTTGTATGCACCCATGATTGGTCAACTACTGGCAGAGATGCGCTGAACGTCCACATGAAGGTTGTATAGGGGCTTTTGGGGGTGGCTCCATTTTCCGTGCGTCTGCACAGGTACACACTGACAGCTGCGTGTCAACAACGACTTATTTCGGTTAGAGCGGGGGGGGGGGGGGGGAACACCATGTTGAAATAACAACGAAAACGAACCAAGCTGAGCCGTTTTTTCTTCGTTTTACTGACGGCTTTACTGTTTCCCTCCCCTCCGGTGGCCATGCACTATTACAGGAAGATCCGACCCCCACTGCCGACCAAGGGTCCATTCGGAAAAGGATGGCTCATGATGTGTGGTACAAAAGGCATACATACATATCCGTACAGTGCTGTATAACGTAGAGAAAAAGGAGCAATATTTGGCAGTGCGTCGTCAAAACCAAAAACACTCTTTCGGGAATAGCGCCGTCTCTGGCGCTTCCGGACTGGTGCTGAGCAGGGAAGGCTTTTTGCATGGATGAAAGATGGCTGTGGGGGCTTGTGAGGCACAGGATCTTGCTCCCCCCAAGCCTCCTCATCTTTGTTTCCAAATAGTATTGCAAAGGGGTTGCTTTTCGAGAAGACTAACAAAACAAGTGCCTTGATCCACCGTAGCGAATTTGCGTCTGGGCTGAAGCAATCGCCCCTGTTTTCAGTTGCCCATGGGACGTAGTGGGCGTGTGCTCCCTCTAATAATAATGTCTGTCTACCGATCGATCTGCACCAGGGCACCCATTGCAGGGGCCATACCTAAAGCTGCTAAGGTAGGCAAGGTACCTAGGTACGTATCAAGATTGCAAGAGTACTGAGGCTTGTTAGGCATTCAAATTACTGTAATCAGACGAGCGGCTGGCCGCACTCCACAGCTTTCTTTCGAACTGCTCGCTGCTTGACCATGCTCAAAATAATAATTCAAGCTCTAGACAATTACAAGTGGACAAGCTGTCATGCTGCATTTTCTGAGCTGTACGGTAGCATGGCGGTCAAGCCCGTCCCGAAACGCTATTATTCCCACATGTGCTCTTAGCTACAGAATACCGGCAGCAAGCCTCTTGGCTACCACGCAAATTTCAGCATGGGCGACGCTGCTGTGGTATGCCGGTTCGCCGGCTACTGTATGTATCGAATATGAGCCGGGGTGCCTGTGAATATCAGACCAACACGGACGGACGTACAATATCAGCCGAATTGCCCTGTCAAACGTCCTTGTCCATACAGTGCGTCCCCGGGCTCTTTACCCCTGATATCATGATTTAACCCCCAAATGTGGTCAGGTCAGATTGCTGTTTTTGATGGGGTCATGAAAAGGAACAAAAAGTAACAACAAGAAAGAAAAACAACCACACGCACGAACGCAAACCAAACCGGCCGGGGACAGTTCGCGTCATCAGAGTTCAGAGGATGAAAACAAACACAACCTGAACCATTTACCGGTGAATGGACTTAGTTCCTTGCTTGCCGGGTACTGTAGCTCATCGATGTTTACACAAGACTTCGAGAAAACGAACAGAACATTAAGGCACTGTACGGTAGGCTTTCCATGGACATACTGTACCAGACTGGACCCCGCAACGCAAAAAGCCCCGCCCCTCCACTACGTAGCAATCCGCGGCCAGGTTCCGTCACTTATTGCCGCGGGCCAAAGACTGACAGTAGCCCCGTCAGGATTTACCTACAGAGTGACTCCGAGTATTGATTGATACCACGAACTACGTACAAGCTTGTTTTCGGCGTATTATATGGTGTTATCAACACATTATGGATATAATTAGTTAACTCGGATAATATATCTCTTCTCTGTGAAAAGCTTGTCTTTGAACGAGTGTTCATTTGGGAAGGGGAAGGGGAAAAAGAACCCCCCATTCTAGAACTAGAACTAGAACTAATAGATGTGCAGATACCAGCAGTCCGTACATCTTTTGTCACCTCACGTCAGATTGTTTAAACGGCGTAGAGCAATTTACAGCAACAGTTATATACCACACCACACCTTACTTAAGGTCCGTACCCTACCTTACTAGGTCTAGATTAGACAAGTACCCAGGGCCACCCAAGACAGGACAAGCATGTTCAATTGCGACTACGAAAAGTACGATGCTACGAAAGATACGGGTACCGTTCCTTTTACCCCCTCCTGCGCCCTATCAATGGATGCATTGGCAGCACGCTCCTTTGTCGTTTTGTGGGTCGCCCGATTCTTTTCTGTTTTGCGGTCTTTGTGGTCCATCCAGAAAGAAGGGATAACAAAAGAAGCACAAAAAGATGGAGGGGACGAGGGGCCCCATGTCTCTGCCCCCTGCGACGCCAGCTCGAACAGGTGGGCAGAGAAACAGGATTGCCATTCAGACATGCTTTTCTACACGGTGGGCCTTTATTTTACGAAGAAAAATCTATCGGGTGTGGCAATCAGTCGATTATCATCCCATCCATTTTGAGCGCAAATCGTGAGAAAAGAAAGCATACCGCTAAAGTGTTGGTATGTCCCCTGACAAGAAAGCAGTTGGTTGGCAAAAGCAGTATGGCAGGGATTTCGCTTATTGACCCAAGTATCCGAGGTAGTATGTATACCTATGATGTGTTTACGTGCACAGTAAAATGTCGCTCGCAGCAAGTGGACATGGTTCGAATCTGACGGGACGATCAGAGAAACCATACGGGGTACACCCTAAGCCGGTCTCGTCTTGTTCTGACAGATAGGGCGCAGGTACCTTGAGTACAGCCCAATATACCAAGGATCTCTACGTACCCGACGTGAATCGGGACTGGTCCGAAGCCTGCAAAACAGCCCGCCTCTGACAGTGGCCGAACACCTTCCCATGTGAGAACGGGGCTTCCAGATTAAGCCACCCAGGGAACCTAGGTATTAGCCTAGCACTAAACTGGAAACGAAGTTTGGTAGAAGGGATTCCGTTTGGGAGTATTTTCGAGAGTCTATACTGAGACACCCAATGTTACTCTTAAAGCTCATCCGGTGTGAAACAAAACCCCATCTTTCGCTTCGATCCAGGACACCAGGGAACGCTTTGTAGCGAGAGGCCCGCCACTCAATCTTTTGGCTAGTGAGCCATCTTTTTACGATCGAAACAATCGATTCAACATCAAGGCACTGCACGACTCGCCTAGCAAACTGCTCGGACTTCAAGCTATTGACCGTTGATTTGAGTACAAAAACTGCTTCAGTTGCGTCCCATCTATAGTTTATTCAGTACGCACCATGTACGCAACCAACTAGCAATGCGCCAAAGTCTACAAGGCTAACATAAATAACTCAGCAATCTAGGGGATAGCAGTGTCTAGGTTGTGGTAGGTTCAGGGTAGGTGAGGTAAGCGGAAACTCAGTCAAGCCCAGAAAGAGGCGGTGGGTGGCAGCGTCAAGTCCATCGGACAAAGAGGCGGTGGTCCCCAACTACAATCCCCTCGTAAACACGACCATACCGCCCTCTCCTCCACGCCCGTGGAACTCCTCCTCAAGTCTCTCAGCCGAGATCTTCTGTCTCTGCGGGAAAGCTGCCAGCGCAAGCGGGAGTACCGCGTAACTGGTTGCCAAGATGAGCCCCAGATTGATAGGCAACGTCAACCTTGGGCTCCTCTTGAGCCACTCGGTCTTTTGCAGCCGCACTAGCACCAGCGGTGGGATTACCATGATGGGGGAGCCGTTCAGCACCCTTGACAACGCCGTCTCGCCGACCGCCAGTTTGGCCGCGACCTTGCTCTTGCCCAGGCTCTGAACCTCGCTCTCGGCCTTGCCCTCGGCCGCCAACCTGGCCTTGTCCGCCTCTGAAAGCACAGGGAACACGTCAATACCCCGGCGAATCTCCTCACTTCGCATGAGGAAGACATTCAGTGCACCGGCCGAGGCCACGGCAGCGAAGGGGACCAGACGGCTAAGCACGAGGCGCGTGGAGGGCTTGAGCGAGGTCAAGCGCGGGACAAGGCTGTTGAGCCCGACTGCAACAGAGCATGAGGCTCCTACTGCGAGAAAGTAAGATTGCGCCAGCTTGGAAAAGGTAAGAGGGGAGGACTTGTTGGCGTTGGCGCTGTTGACAGCGACGTTGAGAGACTGGTTAACTACTTGCCAGGCAACTGTTCCCGTGGTCTGTCATCGTACCGTTTGCAAAGTGTCAGATTAGTCGTCTTTCGCTGCTGCCAGCTAGTTGAATGCCTCAAAAGGTGCAGCTTACACTGAGACCTGGTTGCAGCATTCCAGCTGTAACAACCAAGTTCGACAGAACATAGCACGACATGCGGAAGGGGAGGAAAACCGGCTCGCCATTATCTGAAAGGAAGGCATATTACAAACAAGGTTAGTGCAAGATCAACGATTACCAACCAGCCCAGAGCCGAATGGCATCTGTGAGATCGCCCATACCTGGGTGAAGTGTCGAGTCCACAATCTTCTTTGCCTTCCACAGCTCAGGTGTCATCTCTTTGACACTTCCCTGCTTGTATGATATCAGAGCCTGTTTGGCCTGCTCCAGGCCAGATTTTCCGACAAACAGAGTCCTACCAAGCCAGAATGTCAGAATACACGTCCAAATAACACCGCTTCCCTATTGTTGCCGTCGAGCTCTGTGCTCCTACTGGGCAACCCTTTACAATCTCGAGGCCACGCATTCACAGCGGTCCGGCTCCCGTCAAAAATTCGGTGGCAGAAAAAGCTCTTTGAACTTTCTCAAGCCTCCCTGCGCCCAAAGATTTGCCTTGTCCATGTTTCTCACCTCGGATCCGTTATGCCAGCCGCATGGCGAACGCGGCCCCAGTATGTGTTTAGATCATACTGAGAGCCTGGAAGTTCCCTGTTTCCCGGTAGTGAGGCCGACATGGCGACAGGAATACAGCCCAGTCCTAGAAGTCCCCAAATTTGACAGGAGGTTATAGCGCGTGTCAGGAAGAAACGCGATTGGAAGACTGCCAGGCGTAGGTATGTATGTAACGCTACCTAGGTAGGTAGCTATGGAGCCTGTCTGAATGAGCAAACCAAATTCAGAGAGCCAGATCTGCTGCCCCACGCTTTGTCGCATAAAATGTAATAAAAGAAAACTTAAAAAATTCCCAACCCGGACGCCAATGGATAAAAACGAAGGGAATAAGAAGTGCCAATTGACAGCCACAAAAGGCAGCCTGCCGAGATTTCTACACTGGAAGATTCGCTCCAAGTCAATTATTGCCAAGATTGGATTTTTGTCCAGCGGTGAGTGAATGAACCCTTTGAACAAACCAGAAATGATCAGTGATGTTACCTTACCCTGCCGATTTCGGTGATAACAAGATCCGCTAGTGGAGAGCGCCTGATGAGAGCTAAAAAGGTTTAGGGTAGGTACGGCTTGACGGTAAATAGGCACACAAGCACTACAGTCAAAGCACCGCAATGCACTTCCGGCTTATGTTGGTACGGTGCAGGACGGCTTTGCCGCATACAAACCAGGGGCTCCCGGTTGTCCAAACACTCGATTCAATCGGCTACACCAATTGAAACCTGACGCAATTGGTCCATGACCGGGCAGCTTGGCAGCTAATAATACCTCCCTACCTACCTGTAGCTAGGTACCTACTAACTTCGTACTGGATCTTACCATAGGTGCATACCAACCAGCCTACCTACCTTACCTTAGGTACCTACATATCAAATCGTCATTGAGGAACAATTTCAGATGGCCATGTACGCGTCACTACACTAAGTTCACGGGACCTTTAGCGATATGCATTCAGCCTGTTGACCTCAGTTGTTGCAGGATAGCATACTCAACCAATTCGCATCACCCGTAACCTCGAGCATATTAACATAATGATCTCGGTCGCCGATATTATGCAGCGCCTGCCATTCGCCGCGTCAACAACGACTCGGCAGGCTGTCACGTACCTTCTCGGAATATCTCTCTTCTCCATCTCCTTCCTAGTGTTCCTCAATAGCAGCTTGTCCTTCGTCATCACCGACTTGATTGGCGTCAAGGAAGGCGTTGGTGACATCGTCGGAACCCTCGGCTTCGCAGATGAGATCGTTGCTTTGATTGCATGTCCCGCCTGGGGCTTGGTCTCTGACCGGTTGGGCGTTCGCCAGGTTGCGGTGGTGGGGTACTCGATAATCGGAGCTTCTTTGGTACTGTTTGTCCAGGCTCAGAATGTCTATCCGCAGCTCCTCCTGGCGAGGATTCTGTTTGCTATAGGAGCTACATCTGCGTGAGTTTTAGACGTCAGAAGAGAAAGAGAGAGAGAGATAGAGAGTGTGTGTGTGTGTGTCTGTGTGTAAGAGTTCGCACGCTGACAACATGTTTATCTTGCCAAATATACAGGGCCACTATGGTGACTGCAATCCTGCCTCCCTTAACCGACGATGCCGACTATTCCGAGAACGAGAGCGACCGGTCAAAGAAGCCTTCGCACAATTCGCGAGACAGTGTAGCACTTTCCCTAGAGTCACAGGTCACCATTACACCGGAGCGGTTTGCTGCACAGCAAGAAGGCGGGGTGGACAATTCCGCAAACGGAGCAACTGCTCACCTGTCGGATGCAGACAAGGGCGATGCGGCCAAACCCTCGGCCCTCGCAGGACTTGTCGGTCTCTTTACAGGCTGCGGCGCTCTCGTAGCACTGTCGATATTCTTGCCACTCCCGGTGCGATTTGGGCACGTTGAAGGTACCACGCCCGCCCAGGCAGTGACATACTCGTTTTATGTTGTTGCCGCCGTTGCTTTCTGTGTGGCTGGCTTCGTGGCTTGGGGTTTGCGCGGAATAAAAGGGGAGGAAGGCAAGGGCTGGCAGATGCTCCTTGGTCGCTCACGTTGTGATGATGAAAATGAAGGGGACCGCGTTTTGTCTCAGGCAGCCTCTTTGCGCCGTCGAAGATCACAGTGTCGCCGAGCCGGGCAACCTTCTGTACAAGATGTAAGGCCCCTGACATTTGGGTTTTGGCATTTTGCCAAGGACCTTGCTAATACAAATAACAGAGATACCTCCCCTACGGCCAGCTTCTCAAAGACTCGGTTCGCCTTGGCTTTGTAGATCCTCAGATCGGTCTCGGCTACCTCGGTGGGTTTGTGGCCCGCGCATCGACAGTTGCCATTTCACTATTCATCCCGCTTTTCATCAACACATACTTCATCCGCAATGGTTTCTGCCAGGGCTCACCTCACGACCCGTCACCGGAGCTGAAGAAAGAATGCCGAGCCGCGTATGTCTTGGCATCAATTCTCACCGGTGTTGCGCAGCTGTTCGGACTTGTTTGTGCCCCTATATTTGGGTATCTAGCCAGTCGTGCGACAGCAAAGGTCAAGTTCAATGTGCCCGTCGTTGTAGCTACAAGTTTTGGCATAATTGGGTATATCCTGTTTGCGAGGCTCCAAAGTCCCGAGTTCAAGGATGTAGATGGTCGTGGCGGGGGCCCATGGGTGTTCCTGGTCGCGGCAATGCTGGGAATCAGCCAGATTGGCTGCATCGTTTGCAGTCTTGGTTCACTTGGCCGCGGCGTCTTGACTGTGGATTTGCCCGCCAGTGCCCAAATCCCGGAGGAGCAAACTCACGCCTCAGGGGACGAAAGAGCTCCGTTGCTTCCAGCCGACGGGGCTGAGCAGGGGGGAGTAACGATACGACAGTCGCCAGCAGTGTCCCGCGTTCGCCTCAAGGGATCTATCGCTGGCGTATACAGCTGGTGCGGTGGCGCTGCAATCTTGCTCCTCACCAAACTAGGAGGCTTTCTCTTTGACAAGTGGTCGACGGGTGCTCCTTTCTACATGATGGCTCTCTTCAATGCTGTATTACTTGTGGCAGCACTTGGAGTTGACGCTGCCAGATTTTACAATTCCTGCAAATGAGGATGATATGGAAAGGCAGTTTTCGACTTGTATTTATTCGGTCTGTGGATATCTCACATCAAAATCGAAATACAATTAAAAACAAATAGTTAAATAAACAAACAAAAAGCTACTTTGGCTACCAATAGTGTTTCTAGCCACGAGACATTATGTGTCGTGGGATATCCCACATACCTGCCGGTGGTGGCGAGACCCATGTTATCAACAATGTTTATCGCCAGCGATAACTAATTGCTTACATTCACGTTCCGGCAAATACGGCTCGTGGGACGGCTCTCGCGGGTTGATTGTTAGTAGCTGAAGTATGTATCGCACTTTACTGCCAGCGAAGTGGGGTCGTCGCAGTAGGTGGTTTGGCGGTAATCCTCATCCACGGTTCCTAGATAATGAGCAGAGTCAACCAGCTCATCTCCCCACTCTTCACCGTCGTAGGTCAACGGCGGATACTCTTTTGCCCTGGTAATATAGTCAGAAGCTGCTGTTGGGTTCGCCACGCCGATGAGGTCCTTTCCCAAGATTTGAGCCTCGTCGCCTTGAACGCCGCTGCCATCACCGCTGTCTTGGTTCACAACGTGGAGAGGCACAGATGCTGTAGGACATGCTGATAAGTCAGTTGAAGCGGCCTGCCGCTTGCTTCGCTTCTGACACCGCTCGTAACTGTTTACATACAGCAGAGACTTGTCGCATGCGTCGTGGAGTGAGATAGGTGGTCTAGGCCAAATGTCGGCCCACTGCTTTCCAAGGTGGACGTCCTCGTCGTCCTCAGGGGGAGGGACAAGGTTCAAGACCGGTGTGCCCCTGGCTTGGCAACCGAGGTTGTCATCCCAAAAGCTTCCAGGCCAATAATCCATCCCAGAAGCATAACAAGGTGGTATTGCTACGGGGTGCTGCACTTTGGTGGTGCGGATTGTGGTTGAGTTTCTCAGGAGTCTCTTATATGTCCCGCCAATGGCCCAAGCAACGGGCGTTGAGGGTCTGCGGGCGGGATCGAACCGCTCTCCGAGATCAGCTTCCTGCTGGTGTTCCGAGTATCGCTTGTGGGAACAAGGTGGCTTATTAAAAAGGGCTTTAGAGGTTTTGGTCTGCCCAGAAATAGGAAGCTGCTTGCTGTCAGTAGGCACACTTGATTCTCTAGGTGCAGTATGAAGGCCGAGGTAGCGTTCAATGCCATGGCGTAGCTGTCTTAATTTCTCGAGCTCAACCTTGTTCACGTTATTCCTATCTGTGTGTGAGCATTTCATCGTAGCGGTATTAGCAGCTGACGCGACGAGGTTTCTCGTAGAGTGCTGACCACTGATGAGCTGAAGGGCGGATTGGTTCGCTAGACTCGCCACTGTACTGAGCATTTCGTGTGAATCGGGGCGATGTTCCTCTTGTCTGTGCCGGAATTCCCAGCTGGCCACTCGACTGAAGATGCCCATCGTGGCTAGCTGGCTGTTGTTGGGAGATTAAATAAGCTGGGTAACTGTCGTTAGTGGAGTGGTAAGAAGGAAAGGTTAGGCGTCTGCTGGCGGACTGTCAAGTTTGTGCAGCAACCAGGCTGCCGAGTAGCTCAACCCAGAGGGAGGGAAAGACTCGGCGAGACAAAGGGTCCCAGCCTGCGATTATTATACTCGGAGCTTGCTGAATGGCTTTGTATTGCTCGACGTTGGACAAAGGAGTCTCAACCCCAAAGCCTCTTTGTTTACTCGGTGGCAATATGTAGCCAGCCAAGCCAGCCTTTCAGGCCACCACTTTGCATCTTGTTCGAAGGACAACGACTCTCCTCATACGATTGCTAGGCCAAAGATCAAGAGACACTCTTCTCGCACCCAAAGACGAAGATAGAACGGAATAAACCATCTCAAATCACGGCGCGGTCCGACAACCGCGATAACACCGGCAGAATCTGCATCTGCTAGTGGCCGGAGAATAACAATGTAAAGTAAAATACCACAAGGAACGAGTATGAATGGGTTAGTAGCTTTAAACAACGAACCGAATTTACCAGTACAAAGATGCCATAAAACATGACCGTCATTGGAAAGCCCAGATCCCGTTGCTCCCCCAGCGGCCACAAGCCATTTTTTTCCATACCGTTCGCGCAAGACTTCAGGATGACAAGAAAAAGGGAATAGACGATGCTAAAAAATCTGCCATGTGCATTCTCGAAAAGAGAGGGAAAATCGACGTTAACAAAAATTGAATTTTTTTTTCTTTCTTTCCTTCAAAAGGCATACTTGACGATATCGTATCACAACAAGTGAAGTTGGTGATAATGGCGGAAACTTGAGTTCGACAGAGCTTATAAGGCCATGGCAACCGCCCCCTACTGTCACATGCTGATTCGTAGATGCCAATAAGCACCGCTTTGACTGCTGGTGCCTGAAAGATACTGATCATTGAATCGTATCTCTTTGCATCGTCAAAGTCGGGT
Source organism: Pyricularia oryzae 70-15 (assembly GCF_000002495.2). NCBI lineage: Eukaryota > Fungi > Ascomycota > Sordariomycetes > Magnaporthales > Pyriculariaceae > Pyricularia > Pyricularia oryzae. Next base: position 5,351,733 of record NC_017849.1, on the reverse strand, counting down.
TTGTCGCAAATACGGCCTCTAGCTGCTGCCAAGGGAGGGGAACGCAGACGTGTCCTTAGTGTTGATGGTTTGAGCGCCACCACGAGGACCTCCACGGCCACCCTCACGAGGACCATCGCGAGGGCCACCACGGCCACGGCCTCCAAAGTCACCGCGACCACGTCCCTCACCACGACCACGGCCTCCGCGGAACTCACCGCGGGCACCGCCGCGGGGACCACCCCGGCCACCGCCACGAGGGCGGTCCTGCTGCTCAACGAAGCGCTGGTCAATATCAACGACCTGCTTGACCTTGCGCTCACGCTCGCGCTTGGCCTTGCCACCTGAGCCGGCGATGAAGTCATCGTCCTCATCCTTGACAAGGGGCTTAGCAGCGGCCCACTCCTTCTTGAGCTTGGTGCCCTCGTTGGCCTGGCGGACCTTGAGGTCGTTGTCAAGGGCAAGCTTCTTCTCGGCCTGCTGGGCGAGGTAGTCGGCATACGAAATGCTCTTGTCCTCCTCCTCGACAGGCTCCTCGGCAGCAGCATCCTCGGCATTGGCCTCTTTCTGCTCCTTCTTAGCGAGCTCTTCGCCAGCCTGCTCGTCCTTCAGCTCGGCCTCACCCTCGGTGGCGCCCCATGACTGAGCGGCAGTCTTCTCGGATCCGCTGCCAAGAATCGTGAGCTTTGGTCCAAGGACATACAAACGGAGCAAAACCAGTTTTTGAAGGTTTACTTACCCTGACGGCAAGTTCTTAGCATGACGGTCATCGCGATCCCTCCGGAAGCTGCCACCACGTCCTGATAGTGCCATCGTCAGCCAAGTTCATGTGTCCATTGCGCTGGAAATATGCCAATGACTACTGATCAAACATACCACCACGGGCACGAGCACCAATGCCTCCCCGGGGGCCGCGGGCCTCGTCGGTGTTCCTGGGTCGACGATCGCCTTGAAACTGTCAGTTGGGCCCTGCTGGGTACTTCAAAAAGCTCTGAGGGTGCGGAATGGCTAGCGCACCTCCGTCGTTGCCGGCTCCACGGCGAGAACCAGCAGCAGCAGCGTTGCTGCGGGGGGCCTCGTCAGCACCAGTGCGCTTGGTCGTGTGGGTGACCTTCTTGTCGACCGTCTTCACGGGCGCCTTAGGGGTGTCGTCCTCCTCGTCATTGCCTGCAGTGCCGTAATTGGTATTTTGTCAGCAGGTGGCAAAACCAGTCAGTGAATTTCTAGCTTGTTGATCCAGTCGCGTACCGAGGAGGGCAAAGAGGTTCTGTCCATCATGAATCAGAGTTAGCGAAATGGACTGGCCAGGTCAACGGCGACAATGCAAGGCTTTGTGGCAGCACGGCAAATTTATTTGCGAGAATTGAGGGCATGGCAAGAAATTGCGATAGGGGGCTGAGGGGAAGGTGAAGCCAGTATTGTGAGGGGTTGTCGGTTATGACTTTTCGTGTGTGTGTGTGTGTGTGTGTGTGTGTGTGTGTGCGCTTGCTTGGTTCAAAACGTCAAGCCAGTCGATGAGGGGCCAAACGGGCATAGCCATTTCGTTTCCTTCATTCATACCTTCGACACAACTGCGCTCATCTTGTCGCCGGTTTAATCCGCCTTTCGGGAAAGGCGTTCTCGTGATTGCGACACTCAGGTGATGAGGGATTCGGTGGTTGACACGCCTAGCAACAGGACATGTCAATTGAGGCTGTTATTTGGGGCAGAGTTTGCGAAAGCTCAGGGTTTCGGGAGGACCAAAGGAGACCAGAGACGCCCCAGATTCAGGATTCGCACCTGCACTACTGCCTTTGATTGGTCCGAGCTCAGAAAGCCACACTCTTACTTCGGCTAGGAATTTTCAAAATCCAGGAAAGAGCAATCCACTTTTCTTTGTTTTTTTTTTTTTTTGATCGGGGCTCTTGCCAAATTGCTGTGGCTCTCACGTGATTCAATTGAGAAGGGCTGGAGACATCTCCATGGCATTTGACTCAACCCTTGCCCAACACCTGACCTGCCTGTTACAGAGCATTTGGGGTTTTTTACTTCACCCCTCATTAACCGATCTCATTTTGATTGAGGGGAAGAGCTTTACAGCGAACGCCAACCTCGATACGCCGAAAATGAAAGCGGATACTTGAGATCGTCTTATTTTTTGTCTAACAAAGAACAGGGGGAAACGTGAAACTATGAATATCAGCTACTCAGGTCGATCAAGAATCATTACCCAACTGGATTGTGCAACATTGACAGTATACAACTCATTCATATCCACCAGATATGAGTGGATCTGTAGGGCTGTCTGCCGGACTGATAATGATCTTGATCAATCCTCCTCTACGTCGGCTTCTGTTTTGCGTTCATATCTGTACTATAGCCCAATATCATCTACATCATAGGCAAGGTCGGCGACAGAAGCTTCATTCACAAGCACAAGTAGTAATCCCCGTGGACTTGGTTCCATAGGGACAGGTTTTCTGAGACCAATTCGTGCAGAGTGCACACAATATCGAGGCGACTGCCGTTGGTGTAGAATACCCCTCAAGACAGGTAGGTACACAAGCCTATTGACCGGGTGCTAAGCAAGGCTACTCCCGTAAAAGGTTGCCTCGTGTGGCGTTCAAACAAAAAACTGAACATGCCACACGGCAAGTACGCGTCGGGAGGACTCAAGGTGGGACAAATCGGATTTCCCGGTTTCTGAAATGTAGTCCCTACCGGATGAGTTGCGCCGTGGATGAGTCGCGCCGTGCCGGATCGGGCTTGTCGCTTCAATACCGTGCAAGGCGTCTCAGATCGGGGCTAGATGCCGAAAAACTACGATTAGGGCTTGGACTCCATACATAGTAATACAACTTTGCCCGGCCCGACTTTCGGGGTATGCTACTGGCATAAATCGATGGCATGACCCACTCTATCACGTATGTGCGACGACCTTGCAACTGGAAAGGCGACCAGATCGAGAACACATGATGGATAGATAATACAGTAAGCCGTGATAAACAACAGTGTGCTTGTGCTTTACTCGCTTTGGCGAGATGTGTGTAGTTATAAAGCCATTTCCGAAGTTCCCTGTGTGATATGAATAGTAAGAGAGGATACTCTTGTTCTTTCAAGCAGTTTAGCTCTGGTGCCGGGAGCATTGACTTCAATCTTCTTGCACCCCTTCGAGGCATAACGCTCGCTGTGGTCGTCACATAGGGAGGGGCATCGCAGATGAAGAAGAAGAAAAAAGAAAACGCAGACCGAACCGGCGCAAAACGCAACTTTTTTCGCGTCGGCGAAAACGCAACAGAAACGCAATCCACCTGCTTGCGTTTTGGCCGCGGGATCCGGCTGGTCTTAAAAGGGACAGTCGCATAAGGTCATGGGCTGGAGCATGGCAGGGGTTTACGAGGTGCTGCTCCATTGCCAAGAAGATCCAATTTGCCAGTGACAACAACTGCTAGGCGACGACTCAGGATTGGCTGGACGAACGGCACAACGTCCGGTTTCACCGAGAACAATGATTACTTACGAATCGTATTTCGCGGGAGCCAGGTCAGAGTCCTATTTACGTAATAGCAAATTACAAGGGCTGACATCATGCGACTTTCTTACTCTCCCAAGAGCCAAGCCAGAACAAGAGGTCTTGGGCAGCTTTATCACAGATACCCGTTGCAGAGGGGCTTGGTCTAGTTCTAGAACCGTTACTGCCTGCCTCTTTGTTTAGTCTAGATGCCTTGGTTGCCATGTGCACGTATGCATGTATACACGATGGCGTGGTCAGGCAGACAGGTATGCCAGTTGCGGCCTATAGAATGGTGAAAGCTGGCGCAGGTCGCCTTGTCACTAGAACTAGTCTCAAATGCAATATTCTCTTGATTTTGTAATCGTTTCATTTCTACATTTCTTGAATTTTCCCCAGCCTAGAAACTCCTCGCGTAGCCCGCTGCATAAAATGTATTTTCAGAATCAACATAGGCCTGAAATGGAAAGCAAATAAGAGCAAATAAGCCTGGACGTTTATGAAAGAAGTGGCCACAGGATAGCCCTGGGTACAAAATGGAAACCGCCCTTATGGTAGTATATTCAGTTGTGCAAGCCAAAGAACAAAAAACACAATAACTTTTCCTGACCTTGATTCGCCCATTTTCACAGCATCAGAAGAAGAAAAACCTGTCGTCCGTCCATATAGAATAGACAGCCATGGACTTTAAAACAGAGAGTAGGGAGAAAAACAACGCCTCACCAAAATAATGACACCAAAACAAAACACAATGTCAAGCCGTTATATCCACCGTGTTGGGTATTTCCGTAAAGCGTCGCAAAAGTCGTTTTTTTATATATATCACCCCGCCCGTGTGGAAGAAACAATGATCAGTAAAAAAGAATTAAAGACATTCAGTAGAGAAGATAAGGGTTTGAGAACCGTAATCGGGTGGATAGATTATGAATCATATGTTCAGAGCGTTTGAAGTGGCCGAGGTATCACCTCATGTTGCTTGTGTCGAAAGCAAACTGGCTGCCATTAGGAAATGCCATACTTGCCGTAAGCCCAAAAGGGTCCCAGTCAATACCGGTATCGAGCAGTTGTGTCATTGAAGGGTAGGCACTGGTGGTATGTGTAGCTGTTGAAGTGACTGCAGGTGACGGGGCGATCGAACTGTCAAGGGGGGTTCCCGTTGCTGCAGGGCTCGAAAGGTTCAAAGGCTGTCCCTCTCCGGAATATGGAGCACCGGGATACGGTCCCGGTCCTGAGGGAGTATCTGGCGTCTCACAATCATCCATCATGTTGTCTGCAGCATCGTATTCTTGTTCTGTTATTTTTTTTAAAAAAAAAATTGTCAGCCATCAGGTACTCGACTTGCAAAATTGATATAATAGGCCTGGCATCTGGGTTCCTTCCCCCCCCTCAGTTTGGCACGAATGAATGTTCAGTGTTTCTGCTTACCAAGCTGGTCGATATGGCTCTGAAATGCCGGGGAAGGATAGAAGGGCGCAGATGGTGTTGCACCGCCAGCTGTAGCGGCAGCCACACGCATGGCATGAGCACGATGGGCTGCTGTGTGCATTTGCTGCTGCATTCCCCTTGCGGGACCGCCTGGCGTTAGACCCTGGGACATCGCTACCCCCTGCTGGGGTTTCATGCCACCCGGTGGCATTCCTGAGCGGTTGTTCGTCTGGTTGTGATCAGAGGTAGAACCTGCTGGGGAACCAGTGAAGATGGAGTTCGTGTTTGTCGGAGAAGCTGAGTGAGAGGATGCCCCTTGCCTGCTTGCCGGTGATGGGTGTAGGACGCCAAGACCTGGCTCCATCTTGGGCGCTATACTAGAATTTGACCTGCGGGAGTGGTGTCGATTCAACAATGACCTCGAGATCGGAGGTGGTGGGACCAAGTTCTGTGGCATATGCGTTGGGCCCAAGTTTGGGCTCCCGGTCTTGGCACGCAACTCGGCCTGCACATCGATGCCTGGAAATAAAATGTTAGATAAGAATGAGAGAAGAACGAAGAGAGAGAAATCAGGCTGCGACAAAAGCAAGCCGATAGGGCTTACCTTTTTCGAGTAAAATGCGTTCAAGAAGCGAGTTCTTATAACGAAGCATAAGACATTCATCTGCCGCATTGCGATGAGCAGCCTGGAGCTGGTGAAGATTCTGCTCATGTATCTTGATAGCTTCCTCAAGCTGCTTGATGTACTCGGTCCGCCGCTCACGGAAGGCAGCCTGGGCCTGACGATTGCGCTGCTTTCTCTCCTCTGAAGTTGCATAGATCTAAGATTGATGTTAATAACCACTCGGACGAGGTGGGCTAAACACAAGCCATGTCCCATATCTTAACGTGCATGGACTTGGCCCATACAAAATAACATGTTGGAAGGGCGGCCGTGCTCTGCATCAGACTAAGATTGGATGAGTGATAGCAAGGATTTGTCAACAACTTACAGGCTTGCGACCACCTTTGCGTTTTGGTTGCTGTGTCTCTTGAGGCTCCTGATGATTGCCGTTGTTTGTGGCGCTGTTGCCCTGCTGGGTCTGCTGCTCGCCCTCGGGGCTAGAGCCAACAGTGTCTGGAGTATCCTCCTTGACGGGGTCTTTTCTGTCGATGGACATCTTGTCTGCCATACCTGTTCGTCAAGACGAGATCCGCCAGACCCCAGGTAGTCGAAGTGGAGGGGGCGGCTTGGCAGTGCCGTTCCCACGTATGAAAGGAAGAAGAAAAGTAAATGAAAGATTATAAGTGCCAGTTACCTGCCACTTATCCGCTGATGGTCCTGCATCCAGGAATGAGAAGATGCAATTTCTTCTCTGCAACTAATCTAGGGATTGACAGGCTATGTATAGCCAGGCTCTTTTGGTTTGTTCTTTTAGTAGCTTAGCTTTGATTGCCTGGCCGGTAAGTGTGAAGTCGAGCGGTGGTACCGGGGCGACAAGTATTTGCTCCCGGGGGTGGGCGGCGCCGGGAGGCAGCCGGAAGACGGCGGCTTGGCAGTGAAACGTCAGAAAATATAAATATAGAAAAAAAATGAAAATGAATAAAGTGCCGATGACGCAGGTCCGGACCCGAGCTTTGATAGACGGGCTTAGGCGCGCGGCAGCGGGTTCAGGCCTGATGCCGGTGCCGGGGGTATGGGCGCAAAAAAAAAAAAAAAAAAAGATGCGATGCGATGATGCGATGCGATAACGGGCAGCACCAATCAGTACGCACGCTCGTTGGTCAATTGACAAGCGCTTGGGCAACAAGCGGCAAGGTTAACTGAGATCCGAGAGATAAGGCCCCGGGTGATTGCTTGGACGGCAGGGGTTTGATCCAGATGTGCCTGGACTTGACTTGTCGGTTTGTCCAAAAGTTGAGATAAGAGAAATGTCGATGACAGGTTCAGTGGGAAATCTGCAGAGGGGTTCGGGTGTAATTTTTATGTAAAAGAAAGAGGAGAGACGAGGGTCAGAACGGCTGGTCCACGACGGGTAACAAGACACAAAAAGGTCCGCAGCCGCACGCCAACCAAGGACTTGAAAGTCAGCTCCTCTTTCCTCTTCCTTAGCCATGCAACACACCCGTGCTAGGGCTTCCCCTCCCCTAGACCGAGCCAAGCGAGCTGGGGACCCTGCTCCAGCGACTGACTGAGTGTGAGGTCCAATTTTGGCCGAAGAGCGGAGCTCAACTTTTTTTTTTTTTCCTCACTCTGCTTTGCCTTGTTACTTCCTTCCCTGGCGACGAGGCGTTTGCCCCAACATGCAGAAGCTACGCCACGTCGTAGGGACAACAGTCAAGCAACCTAGCTTGAGCCCGTGCTTATTTTCAGAGTTGGGGGTCACCTGCTGACCCAAAAAGAGAGCCAGCAAAGATGGTAAATTCTATCCGGGTTGGGCAAGAGGTTGCTTTCGGTTCTTGGAAGTAATGGACGTTGGTGTGGCTTCTTTGCATGTAGCGACTGCTTTTTGGGATGCAGAGAATTTTCACGCCGTCTTTCCTGGGCTGGAATGAATGATGAAAAAAAGGTGTGGGTGGCGTGTGATGTGGTCGTGGTAAACGAACGCCTCCCCCACTCCAGCAGTTGCTCGCCGTTATGACACCAGACGTTTGGTGGACGACAGAACGGCTTCTCCAGTGAGAATAGATTTTGTATCGGAGCGGGTGTCTGTAGGTTAACAGAAAAAAGTCTAGCCGTTTGTTGATCGGGTCTCTATATGAAAGGAAGAGCTGGGTGGGCAGTTGAACAGTAACCCGGCTGGCAGAACGGTTTACTTTGTAGCAGACAGAAGGGTATATGGCCAAGCTAAAGACAGAGGGTAGAAAGAATAGAAAATTCAACCATTGGAGCCAAGAGGATACAATTATGAGGACTTTATTTCAATTTTCTCATTTAATTCTTTTCACCAAGGGCAAATCCTCCCGTTATATCTTGGGGAAAAGTTCGAACGTAAGTACTCAGGCCATGTTCGTTCCTCCATGCCATGTTAGTGCAGTTAGGGCTCCTCTCGCCCACTTCTCCGACCCGCTTGCGCCGCCATCCCAGAGCATCCACCCTCAGACGGCCGGAGAGTCACGACTGTTACATTCAGGGCCTTCCAGCGTTTTCGGGAGCGTTTTTCATATTTTGATAAGCTGGATCGAATTGCCAAGAACGCTTCTGCCCGGGATTTGAATGTGACACTGTCTATTCTTATGCGAATGGGAGACTTCCATCGCATCTCTCCAGGAAATAATTTCACAACAGCTAGGTAACCGACTTTTAGCTGCTCCCTGCCAGATTGAGCGAAAGTGACTTTTTTGTCTTCTTTTCTCTGACTCGACTTGCCTTGAACTGTTTGTCTGCCAATCCCCAGAATGCTGGTTGAGCTATTTACCAACAGCCATGTCGTACCTATCTGTTTTGTAATGATACAGAAAAAAAACGATGAGAAACTCTCCTCCCCCCCTCATATTCGGAAGGGAGGCAATCAATTTACAGAGCAAAATTTCGACTCGACAAAGGATGGTTGTGGTAGGTCCTCAGTGCCTTGGATGCTTCGCTTCACTCATAATTCCGCAGGTCGTTGAGCCGGGACGGTAGTCGGCTCGGATCCTGGTGTCGGCTGCGGGGACTTTTCTCCGGTGTCGGAGCAAAATGAGAAATTGGCCGCAGGTGCCTCGTCAAGCTGGGATGAACGTGGCCACCACAATGACATACTTGTTGTGTGTGTGTGTTCGCTGGGCTTGGCTGTGAACAGCTGCCAGACGCGATGAACGCTGCGTTTCCACCCTAACGTGCTGTGCTTCAAGTCTCGAAAACCAAGGTCATTTGAGCATAATCGATTTCTCCAATTTTTGGTTGGCTAAAAAGGAAACGAAAGTAGACGACGTCCCTTGACCAAGCGAGTGGGCCCGACCCGAACACACCAGGCCTCGTCTTTCGCTGAGCCGAGACTTACCAAGTCGAGGCACTTTGACCCTGGTCATCTTAGCACACCAGATGGTACCGTACCAGCCATCTGCATAATGTGCCGGTCTTTTGTAGTTGCGTTTTCTCTGCGTTTGTGTTTGCGTTTGCTCTGCGTTTATAACTGCGTTTTCCTTTGCGTTTGCAATTGCGTTTTCTCTGCGTTTTCTCTCTAGTTCTAGTTTGTTTTGTTGTTTTTTCTTCACGCCTCTAATAATATGCCCCAACAAAATGGCCGGATGTATGTCTTCCTTTTCCATGCCTTATTTCCCACTCCGTACGTTGATCAACAAGTACGGTTCATCCCGCGAGATGGAGATTCATTGAATGGCAGAAATGAGGATAAGTGTATTTCAAGTTATAAACAGTCAAACCACCGCAACATCAAGTTACAACGAGGGCGAATAATGATCTGCTCTTCTCACAAAGAACACAAGGCAAGACTAGCATTGGGACAACACTCCAGGACCAATATAGGTACAACCACTTGGTAATTGCGCTAGAAAACGTTGTTCAAAGTTTCAGAAGAGCATAGCGGCCGGTACGGCCGAGGCGGCAGCAATAAGATATCGACGTTATGGCCCGGGGGTGATGAAGCTGTGTGCGAGTGTGGCATGCACCGCCACGTCCAACCTGAATCCCCGCGGAGCAAGCTTGCTAGCGACCATCGGTCGGTTCTATCGTACCGTACCATCTGCATTCTGCACCGCGACATTGTTGTGCCAGGTTGTCTTGGTATAGACAGAGATTCCGCACACACCGACCTCGTCTGCCAGGTGACAGTGGCATATTAGCGCGACATGCATGGTGATCAGTCAATCCGGAATACTCAGTCGATTGGCTGCTCATCTTCCGAGTGTCCGGGGGAACCGCATTGTCGGGATATGAGCGCGTGACCACTTTGTTGCTGGTGGCGTTCGCATGCATGGGCGCAAAAATCAGGCATGGTCTCGAATCATTTGTCACTAGGGCTGCTGACGGCGCGACGAAAATATTGACCGCAAAGACGATCAGAAGGAACAAGTATTCTTAGCCACTGAGCTAGATGCACTTGTTATAAAGTGAGCCGATTGAAAACTACCACTATTAGCCCCACTTTAAGATGAATTACACTCGCCGAAGAATATTCCGTCGTACTGTACCGGGTTTCTAGTGTTGGCACGTTGTGCTGCTACCACACTGGTCCTTCTACTGCAGAAACCGATTGCAACACCTTCGCCTCCTATCACATCCGGCGAGATCGTCAAAGAGGCGTTGTTCTTCTTGCAATGTCGATTTTTTCTAGACTGCAAGCTCGCTATCTATCTACTCCTTGCTACTGTAGTTCTAAACAATTCGTGCATGCACCGGTTTGCAGGCCTTGGGATATTGATATGTAGGTATGCAAGGACCACCAGATGGTATTACTCCGTACTTACCTTTTTCCGTATCCATATTCAACCTTGGGAATTACCCGTGCGATAGTATTGAAAGACTGTTAGAGCGGCCCTCTGATTATGGACGAGCAAGGGAAGCTCCGTAAACCCTGGATCTCAATCGTAATAACGTCGCACTGGTCCTAGACTAGCTCTGTCAGTTCGTATGTTCCCTCGCCGCGGTGCAAGAAACAGCATCAAGTTGTAAACAGAATGTCCATCGAGCAAAGCACGTTGGATGGTACACGACGTGATTCTTCACGTCAGAAGTTCGGTCATAACTAAAGAATATCCCGCACAGCTCAACGCGATGGCGGGTTGAATGGTGCGATAATGGCGCTTCAGACCAATCAAATGAAACATGCTATTAGTGGGTCGCCGCGGCACTTTTGGAGCTTGGACCATTCAGAGGCTCGGGATTGGCTCCACATGGACAAAAATGTTTGTTTACTTTCCAAAACCCCCGCCCATGTTTACATGGAACACCACTTTTTCCACCCTGACATCATCCACGTTCCTCCATTCTTGACAACCCCAGTCCTAGCCTGGAGTTATCGAGATTAGAAGGCAGCGTTCCTCTCCTCCAGATATAGGATCTTCTTTTGTCTATTGAGGGAACGGAAAGTAATTATCGCAACATAGTCGAATAATGGCGCGCCCCCGTCGCTCAACGCGCCTGGCCGCGAATGCTGCTTCGGAGGTGAGTGAAATCGAAAAAAAAACTCCCAAACTTGCACACCGCAACTATCCAAAAAAAAAAAAACACCCGATCAAAAACCAACCAGGCATCTGCAATCGTGTATTAAACTTTGGAAGGCCTTTGCTGATATAGATGAATAGGAATCAACCCTTCCTAAGCAGGAGCTCGGCTCGGTGGAAGAGACTGATGAGACCACTCCCGTCGAGAAGACCCCGGCGAAGAAGAGCAAGCTTCCCAAGAGCAGCAGGTCAGCCAGAGGCAGAGCAGTAAAAATCCAACCAGCGGAGAGCAGCCCATCGCGTGCCCATGACACGGCTAAGGATGAGGCCCATGCGGCTTCCTCCCCTTTCCCGCGAACTCCGGCATCGTCTGCCATCAAGCCACCAGCAACAGAGATGCATCCCGAGCACTACCACGCTTCTACCGCCGCTCCTTCCTCTGCTTTGCACCTTGGATTCTCAGACATCAATCCCGCAGGCCCCCTGAACTCATCACCTACCATGGAGGTGACGCAGAGGGCAGCAGCGGCACCGTCGCGCAGGACCAGCACAGTACCATCAGCGCCATTCACTTTCCATCTTGAAAACCCAAACGCTGCAACTGGAGGCCTCAGTGAGCGTACTAAAGCACTCCTCGAAGATATGCGTGGCGACATTGAGCAGATCGCGGCGGATCTCAGGGCTAAGCGTGACCAGGAGAAGGCGGAGGCGGAGGCAAACGGACGCAAGATCGCCTCGGCCAAGGGAAAACGTGGTCGATTCAGTGACGTACACTGGAAGGAACTTCAGAAGATGGACTCGATTGTCAATCACCCCAGCGTCCAACGCTACAAGACGATGAATAGCAACGGCAGTAGCAGCAGCATCGCTGGTAATGTCTCGACCAGTCCGGCTCAATTGACCAAGGGCATCAAGAGAACGCAATCCAAAGCAAACCTCAACGACTCGGAACCTCGTAGGGGTACTGTGACTGCTGAGTCCTCTAGGAAGCCGCCCGCAAAGTTTCCCATCTCACCCGCCAAGCGGCAAAATGGTCTTTTCGGGGGCGGCAGCGATGAGGTGCCTCAGTCCGCAGTCAAGCGGGCAAGACAGCGTATTGAGGACGATGCATCTACTGCTCGGCCTGTATCAAGAGATGCCAGTAGCATTCCACGGCCGACTACCGCCGGCAGGGAAGGCCCAGGCCTCCCGCGATCTCACACCACGGTGCCGGCGTTGATGACTCCAACAAAATCATCTCTGGCCCGATCTGCCGCCTCGGCGGCAAAGCCAGGCCCGAGCGGGACCCTCACTGCTCCCGCACCACCAGGACGTCTCAAGACATCTGCAAGCAACAGCAGTTTGGCCATGGCGTCCAAGATTGCGGTACCAGTCCGGTCACCCAGCCGATTCGATAGGATCAAATCGATGCTTCGAGGAGTGCAGAAAGATGATAGCCCCAAACCTGGTAGCGCCCTGCCTGTGCCAAGGGCTTCTGGTCTTAAAACACCCTCCGCTTCTAACCTCGAGAAGCCACTACCTGCAGTGCCGGCAACTACTCCTTCTCGCAAGCTTATGAAGCGTGTGGTCTTCACTCCGGATTCCAAGAAGCCCGTCACTTTTCTGGGAAATGATCGCACCCCTTCTCCGCTGAAGTCAATTTTGAAGTCGGGCTTGCCCCGGTCGAAAACGATGGGCAAGCTACCCGAAGTACACTATCCGAATCTAGACACAGTCATGGATGAAGGTGAAGGCCAGGAAAGCAGCGTGCCCGCGGTACAATATCCGGATTTGCAAACTCTGACAGATGGACCCCCCGATCTTACGACGACCTCAGAGACTGATGGTCTCGGTTCGGCGGTGCCTGGAACATTTACTTTTAGAAGCGATCACACGATCGAGTTCGGTGGCACCTCGCCTGTCGGCTTCGGCGGCTCTCGCGGTCAGTCCAGTGTGAGGCATGTTCGGCAGTCAATCATGCCTTCGCAGAGCTCCATGGCGATGCCCGGTAGCTTTCCGGACTCAGTGACCGAGTTCACTAACGGAGGCGGTGGTAACTCTGGCCAGCGCGAAAACAAGGAGAACCGTGCCCCGTCAGCATTCCTGCCTGCCGTAAAGCATGGTCTTGGTAACAAGAAGCGCCATCGTGCGGACTCGGATGATGAAGACGAGGTCTTTGAGGAACGGGCAACCAAGAGGGCACGTCAAATTGAGGACGGCGAAGCTCTTTTTGGCTCAAGCCGTGGTGCCAAGGGGTCGGTCAGTGTGCCCCCTAAGGCTCGCAAACAGCATCCGAGAACGATGTTGTACAGCTCGCCCAAGAAGCCTTCAGAGTTTCCCGGGGTTGGTACTAAAACCCCATCCCCCGTGAAGAGGTCGGGCATAAGTCTCAGTCGCCTTTCCATGCTTGCACGTCCCAAAATGCGAAAATGAGATAATTTTTGCTCGCGCGACATGTCTCTCGAGAGGCTCTAATTTGTCCGGGTCTTCAATGACGATTAGACCGCCGTAAGCCGAATTGCTTACGACTGAGCGACGCTCAGGGAGTCAGTCCTTTGTCATCAACAGAACGGTGTAATCTGTGCCGTTCGTGCAGTCTTTTTGCACTTTCTAGAATGTCTAAATACTTTGGTTCTATTTTTCTTCACTTTAAAAATCGTAAGAACCCCTTTCCCTGGACATGTCATCAGCATGGTGTGACCAGCGGGCGGAAAGGGTCAGACTGCGAGGTTCCGCACAGGCTTTGTTTGGGTTATGGTTTCTTTTTGTTGTTCGCCTCTACGATAGGTGATGGGTTGGGCAGGTCATGGAGTTTATTTGAAAAATGAACACAAAAAAGCAGGCAACAACTTGTTTGATGGCAGAGACATTTAGAAGAGGAGGCTAGGGTCGACCACTGAGACTTTTTATCTTGGTTCTAACCGAATCTCCTGTTCTCTGCTTAAATGTTCAGCTACTGCGTCTCTTTGTTTGTTGGATTATGTTTCAGGGAAGCCCTTGGGATTTTGGGATCGCTGGTATATTTCTCTTGCATTTATTTATGGTCGAGTGTACATCATTATCTCGCGTTTGGTCGGGTCGGTCTAGGAAAATCGCAAAGCATTTATGCTTCGTTCTTAATTCAGCGCGCCTTTTGGCCGTCGTTAACAAGCTGTACAGCTGCCTCTCTTTCTGTATGATATGCTACCCGTGCAATAAGAGACTTTTAACGGCTTTTCCAGACAACAGGGCTGTCGATCTATGGCTTCGCGACAAAGTGCTGCCTGCAGGTGTCTCTCCAAGTGAGTTCATGGTCAAAGAGGATGCAGCTCTCTGTGTTGGGTGATCTACAATTCCCAGGTGGGTAATTTAGGTAGGGTAGGAACTTGAAAGACGGGCAGCTAGGTACCTACCTACCTATGTAACTGCCTCAAACCTACTATGGCTAGGCTGGCTTATGTTTTCATGTTGGATCACTGGGAAGGCGTGGCCTGAAGAGTCCTTTGATCTAATCGACGCGAGCAAGCAAGCAAAAACGGGAGTACCGAGTTTTGACGAATGGATATTGATGTTGATTGGATGTTTTGTGGCTGTTCCCATCTTGAGGCGGCGGCTATTCTGGTACTTTCTTGGTAACCAAGGTACAATCTTGTAGATACTATCATCTATCAGTCCGTTGCCATTCTGCATCGCCTTTCCTAAAAATAAAAACAAGTATACAACAAACCTCTCCTAGGACAGAGGATCGCCTCCACCAAACATTGTTAATAGCAGCCATTAGTCACAAAAGCTCTACCGTCAAACAACGTGCATCCCGCTTCTCGTTCCACAAGCACATCTATCGAATGCAGCCTATACTCGACACTTCAGTCTCCCCCCGGCGGCCAGTGCTGTCGGCCGCAGCCTCAGAGCCTTCGATATCGACTTTGAGGCCGGTCTTCAAGGACTCTCTTAACCCGCGACATCGACCCGCGTTTATTTGCAGCTTCTGTCACCAGGCGCACCGGTCCTTTGCGCACGTCGTCGGCGAGTCTGCACGACTCACATGCGAGGGCTGCTACCGGGCCCTGGTCGACCTTGCCGTGTGCTGGAAGTGCGGCGAGCTCGTATATCGGGGTGACGCCTGCATCAGCCTCGGCTGGTGCTTTTGGCACCGCGTCTGCTTTGGGTGTCTGTTTTGTGGTGGCAGGACGAGCATGCAAGGGGCATGGGGACGAGGAGGAGGTGGTGGCGGGGAAGAGGACTGGCAGGATGAGTTTTGCACTAGCAGAGGCGCCGCGGTCGAGCTGGATGAGATTCCGCTGTGTCAACACTGCCTCCTGAACCTGGCGGGGGAGGGCGCCGATGAAGATGAAATCGTTCGCTTGGCGTTGGACTCGGCCCACAAGGGGGATTCACAGCTGATCCGGGCAAGATACGAGAAGAACAAGCAGGCGACTTCAGGGTCTGATGCAGCACTTCCTGAAGCCCAGGATGAGCCATGTTGTCAGCTCATCGTAAGTTTAATCCGATAAAGGCACCCGAGCAACTTATTTGGACTGCCACTGAAATGCCTGCTGATTTGATATTGTGTCTTTGTCAAGTCACCCAAGGTGGTGGCTGCTCAGGTCGATACCGTATGCCCTGATCATATCGATCCCTCTTTAAACACCATTTATGTTTCCATGTCAGATCCTCTCAGTTGCCCCAGTTTTAAACCAAGTCCTACAAAGTCCATTCCACTCCAGATGCAGCCGTTTGCACGACTTGGGAACGTTGACGATGGAATCCAGTCAAGGCAGCAATGCTCTTACCGGACACGTGCCGCCTCTTCGCCGTTGACCAGATCAGCATCAGTAGCCTCGTTAGGTGTGCGCAATATCTACAAAAAGCCAATGGAAGCTGACAAGCTGCCAAGCTACCCGAGCCAGAATGTCTTCAAACGCATGGGTTTGACTTTTTCATGTGCTACAGACACCTCAAGGCCTCAAATCCGACGGCAAAGGTACTCCTTCGTCAGCAACGAGCCCAATATACGGCCCTCATTGCATAGCCAGAGCCAGCGGCATATGCAGCGAAGACATGTATCATTCCATGGTCTCTCGGCCGGCCAGGAAACTCGACCGGCAACTCTGATGGACATGACTCCAAGTTCACCAGTCCTAAAAAGGAGCACATCTGCACCAGAGCACGAGCAGCAAGCACTGTCATCTATGGATGGTCCTGCGCCCTCGAGAACAGGCACTTCTGCCATGTATACAACAAGCGCAAAAGTGACTCGAGTGACTCACGGGCAAAAGCCCATTCCTCACACTACCGCAACATCGAAGCACTCTGGATCCGATGAAGAAAGACAGCGCCAAGCCCGAAGTCCCTTTTCTGCGGCTGGAGAATCGTCCAAGCTGCTCGGCCGGCCCAGGCTGCAGAACAAAGCCCGCACCGTCACCTCGGTGCAAAAATCCACGGTCATGCAACAGAACTTCACCGATCGAGATACTCAAGGCATCCAGCCACAATGTACGAGCTCACCAGGCACGATATACAAAAGAACCGTGCCGTGTAAGGCAGGGCGAGCCACCACCCAGATCCTAAACGTTGGGCACACCGGAGTATGAACGTACCAGGATGTATCTGGAATGCGAGAGACGGGGGAAACAGGATGTCTATCGCCAGTATGTCTAGGCTTTTCAACGACCAAGATAAATCGAAATGAGTTTTATGGGTAAAAAAATGTACCCGTCTATCCTCCCATTCCTTGTATATGCTATTTTATATTTTTACATTGTCTCAGCTGTAAAAAAAACATCGGGACTCCCAGATCAAGACGGGCGTTACTACCGGGAGGAAGCTGTGCATGACAAATCGCAACCAAAATGTTCCGTTGTTTGATCGTCTAGAACAAGACTGTGCCGACAGAGCAGATTAAACAGCAACATCCACATCCTCGTGTGCCAACTCTTCACCTACTTGTCCCGCAGCCAGATCAGGAACGCTGGTGCCGGAATCATCGCCCTCTTTTGCCAATACGGTATCGTACATCTTCTGCATCGCCGGCAAAAACTCCACCGCCTCGGTGAACTCGCCGAGCTTGGCCCTCATGTGATCAAACGCGAACAGAACAATCATGCCCCCGTCAGCGCTGTCTCGTTTTGCCATGTCTCTGGGAATGGACGTGTAGCGTTGTGAAAAGTGCGTCATCAGCACCCTGCGCGCCTTCATGCGCCTCGCCACGAGCATAGCCTCGCCCATGGTGCTGTGCTTCTTGGCCATGGCGTCGACCAGCTTTTCGTTCTCAAAGGTCGCTTCGTGGATGAGCAGCGTCGCGCCCTGCCCTATTTGGACGAATTCTTCCGATGGGCGGCAGTCGCCCGAGTAGGCCACCTTCAGGCCTGTCTTCTCCCATGTGAAGACGGTGGCAAACGAGTCGAAGCAGTGGTCGGTCTTGGCCACATCTATTCGCGTGAGGCCGCCGAGGTCGGCTTGTTGAGTCTCACTGAATGTGATGGGCTCCGCAATGCGGGTTGTTTTGTTCGGCCTCGCCACGCCTCTGAGGATCAGACGGTTGCTAATATACTCGACGTTTTGATATTCTCTGATGTAGTTCATGAGGCCCGTAGGCCCGGCCACCGTGAGGAAAGGGGGCGTTCCTGATGATGTGGTTGCACTGAGAGACGAGGTGGCTGCATCCCATGCCTGGAGAAGCCTTGCGGTGCCAAGGTGGTGGTCTGCGTGAGGATGGCTAAGCCAGACAACACGCAGGTCGCGCAGTATCTCGTCGGCCTCCTCGATGCCATAGTGACGACGGAGCTGGCCTAGCGTACCTTCTCCGCAGTCGAACAGATAGTTTCCGGCGCCTGGGACGCGCAGAAGAGTGGCTGAAACGTTGCGATAGACGGACGGCAACGAGGAGCCAGTCCCGAGAGCAATCACTTCGGTATTTGGGCAAGGCAGGTTTTTGTTGTCCGCTTGGACAAGGAGCTGAAACTCTTGCTTCTCGACGGTCTCGCGAGCGGTCGCGACGAGTTGTTTTACTGCAGAAGTGGGTTGGAGCTCTTTGGCGTTGGTATCCAGCAGTGGCTGTGCTCTGTCGTCTTGAAATACTTGCCTGGGGGCCAGCTCTAATCTTACTTCAGGTTTCGCTGGCACAAAGGGTTTTGACGACAAATTGCTCATCGGCCCAGCGTTGTCGAATACGGGTAAAGGGAAACGCTTCTTGTCTAGATAGTTATGCCTAATCATGCCTTTGGTCGAAGCCTCAAAGACGACATGGTTCGCACAAACATCCAGCGACGAGACGGTGTGTCTCAGGCCACTGTGCTTTCTCATGAAGGCCAAGATCCTCTCATCGGCTGCCAGGCCTTTGCCAAGTATCCAGTAGATGGCGACTATGTCACTCATTATTTTTTCATTGTCCCATTCTGGCCTCGATATCAAGGACTCGACGTAATCAGCCGAGGGAACGTCAATCACAGCAAAGCCCACACCGGGAACAGGCGGCGCCATGACCATTTCGGGCGTGATCACTTTTCCAGAGGCTGTGGTGACCGACTCGCCCATGCACACTCGACCTCTTAGCTTCTTTTCGAGCCCAAGTCTTTCGGCGGCTGCAGTGTCAAACTTGCCACGGCGCGACTGTAGTCTAACTATGTAGCACATTGAGGTACTCGAAGGAGTAGTTTTGGGGAGATTCCGTATCTGGCTTGCGGACCAATTCCTCCTGGTCAAAACGGTTATATCTGGAACGGGTTCCGAGCCCCCGGGCATAGGACCGCGGTATTCCTCCAAGCTGCCATTCTTGCGTACATATAGAGTGGCGTCCCTGCTGGCCTGGGACAGATTTGTCTCGACAAGACCATCCAGCCGCCAATCAGTCTCAAACATGGTCATGAGCACCGACTTGACAAGCTCCTGGTCTGTTTCACTGAGCATCCCGGGCCCAGGCTCGCGATCATCGTGACTGACCTTGGCCCGCTTTCTGCCGCCAGGGGAGTGGCTTGTGTTGGCCGATAATGGAACGTGCCACACACGAATGTTTTCGTCCTCCCAGTCATGTTCGGAATTGCTCGGATCGTCTAGCCTCGGGTCGGCCAGAATCTCGTTCACATCCAGGGGCATTTTTTGGCGCAATATGAAGCTGCGACCCAGGGCAAGATAGTATGGCAAGTTCCTGCCCCCGCGCAACCACAACTTGGTCAACTTTGAGGGTTTTGTGTCGGTCTTTTTGCCTCTGGAAGCACTGTCCTTTGAAGCCATCGCTTTGGAAGCCGCCAGTGTGAGCGCCATGCCCATGAGGCCGCCGCATGTTTCGGAACCGATGGTGCCAGTGACCATGATTTCCTCGAGCTTGATCATGGATCTGTCATTGTTCCTATCGGCAAGCACACGCTGAGTGCCCTCAGGGATTCTTCCAATCAAGTAGCGGCGCGTATCGCAGTGCAGCCATATCGCTGACCCTGCAGTGTCGGCCGTCGGGGCCCAGACAATATCTGCCTTGGAGTACATGCTTGCTTCGTATGGAGAATTATCGGTCTGCGTCCGCTTGTGCTGACTACGGCCTTTCGACTTGACGCGCGCGATGGCGAGCCACGAGGGGGCTTCCGTAGGATCACCGAAGGCGTACGATGCCTTGAATGGTGCTAGGATTACTTCGGGTTCGTCGTCGAGCGCAGGGGGCTGCCGGCGGTAGACTTTATAGTATCGTATTTGCAACAAGTGTTTGTTGCCAATGCTAAGCCTTTGCACACGTGGCGGGGATTTCAATGCGCCAGTGACCCAGTGGACGGTCCTTTGCGCAATATTCATGGAGACATTGAGGGCAGTAGAGTGCTGCCAGTCATTGCCCAATGAAGGCAAGTAGACTTTCACAGGCTCCTGCCTAAATTACTGCTGCATTAGGTACTTTTAGTCACTCTTTGCATCAATTAGCGGAGAACGCCCCGCTATTAAAAAAAAAAAAGTTGATCTGATCGTGGACGAGCTAGCTGCTGGCCGACGCCGTTATCATCACGTGGAGATATACTAGTTCTAGAACTAGAACTAAATGATACGAAGGCCGTTTGCAGTTCTACCTAGGCACAATGCCTAGTCTATCTAGACCTAGGTCTAGTTCTAATTCTCATCGCCAAGCTGATAAAGTACCATCCGTACCTGCCTTAATTGACCATGACCTGTAGTCTTCTCAGGCTCCAAGCTTCCTTCCTACGGTGTCGAGTGGCTGCGAGCATTGTGTCTCTTGGTCAAAGTATCTAACCTGCAAATACAAGATCAAAGGATACAAATAACATTATATCTCCTTGTCTCTTTCAACCTCCTAAAATCTGTTAATTTACATGCAAACCTGGACCGATGTCGTCTGGACCCTTTGCATGGTCTCTTACTTCACGCTCGTCAAAGACATCATGGGCATGTTTCCGTCCACTTCTCCGTCGACCGGGCTTATTTGATAAGTTTCCCACTCGTGCCGCTTTCTCGACTTGATTTCGAATTATCATACCTGGATCAAGTGGTCCGCTGGTAGCATTGACTGCTTGCGCTCCAATCATAGGGTCTGCTCATTTGAGATTGGCAGAGCGGAGTTGGGCGTGAGCCGAGCCGATGCTACGAGCAATGTAGTATGCAGTACCCAATGTACACCAACTTACCCCGCGCGCTCATCACAAATACCCGTTCAACTAAGGTACCTATCTATCTACCTACCTATGTAGGTAAGGTAGGTCCCTACTATTGCATCTTATATATGGCACTGGTATATGTACAGATTGGATTTGGTTGATCCTTTGGATGGGCCTG
This sequence comes from Pyricularia oryzae 70-15, assembly GCF_000002495.2. Classification (NCBI taxonomy): domain Eukaryota; kingdom Fungi; phylum Ascomycota; class Sordariomycetes; order Magnaporthales; family Pyriculariaceae; genus Pyricularia; species Pyricularia oryzae. The sequence goes on along the minus strand of NC_017849.1, from coordinate 5,331,029 downwards.
CGACTGCTACGCAAGTACGTAGGACAAGACAAACAGGGACAAGGTATTATGCAGACCGCAATCAGGCACCTTCCCGGCTGGGCCATAATACGGAGAAAAATATTACAAACTGTTGCAGTCTTTGACACGCTGATAATCATAAGATGGCGTCCTCCCACACAGGCCCGCCCTTGTGGTCCACCTTGGGCCTGAGGGCTTGCTTTGCCCACCTGTTACTTCTCTTGTGCTTACAATGGTACACATGAAGTCTTCCATAGTCTTACTCGGCCTGCTGCCGCGGGCAGTCCTCTCACAGATAAATGACACCTTGGGAATCGGCAACGGCTTCATAACTCTCAGCACCACCAACTTCAATGCCCAAATCGTTCGTGATTCTCAAGTTCTTGCTTCCCTCAAAGCGAACGGCGACGCCTTTGACTTCCTGCCATTCGACTATATTGGAAGAAGAGCCAGGAATGGACAATACCACTGGGGTGACGTTACCTTCCGCTATCGAGCCGAGGGCGAGACGGCCTGGATAGACGGGGATTCTGCAGCGCAACGCCGCCCTGTAGTCAATGCAGAGTCACCATCACAAGACACGCTCGCCTCGTCCAATCTCGCCCTGACGCTGCCCAACAGCCCCTTGAATATCACCAGACAGTGGATAGAAGTGGACGGTGATCTCGGTCTTCGTTTCATCATCGAGAATTCAGGATCTTCCAGAATCGAGCTGGGAAGCTTGGGGTTTCCTGCAGAGTTCAATAGCATATTCACTGATCGCCACGCCGCCGATATGCAGCGCTTGTGCTCACTATCAGACCCGTACATTGGCATGGACGCTGGTCAGATTAGGGTTGGGCCAGTGAGCGGCAGTGGAGCTGCACTTGTAGTCACTGCTCTGGGTTCCACTCCGATGGAGGCATATCGCAACCTGCAAGAGGGTAGTTATGAAGGCACTTGGTATGGAAGCCAGACCTTTGAGGGGTTTTACGAATGGCAGACGCTGTCCAAGGCATGGGCAGAGAACGAGTGGCGCAACACAAAGCCATGGAACCCTGCATCTTCCCGGAGCCTTGACCCAGGAGAGAGTGTGCAGTTTGGTCTGCGTTTCTCTGTTGCCAAGGAAGGCGTCAGGGGAATCGATGCTACCGTAAGGGCGGCCGGAATACCGACTGCCGTGGGCGTTCCTGGATTCATCGTGTCTTCAGGAGGACCCGCACAAATATTCTTGGACTCCAAGGCTGAGGTAACGTCCATCACTTCTGATCCGGCCGGTATGTTTCAGGCAGCTCAAGACTCGCCGAGAAAATACATCATAACCCCGTCGGCCACGGCCTGGGGTCGGGTGCGCTTAGAAGTGCAATACGCCGATGGGAAAATCCAGACTATTCACTACTACGTCACCAATCAATCCACCCAGGTCGTGACAGATCTCGGACATTTTCTTACCACGGAACAATACTACACCGATAAATACGACCCTTTTGGTCGAGCGCCTTCCGTCATGACTTATGACTACGAGACACGGTCAATAGTTGAACAGGACTCGCGCGCGTGGGTAGCCGGCCTCAGTGATGAAGCGGGCGCCGGCTCGTATCTGTCTGCATTTATGAAACAAAGCATACAGCCCAATGCAGAAGAGGTAACCAAGCTTGAAGCATTCGTTGATGGCGTCCTCTGGAAATCCCTTCAAAGAAGTGACTACGGAGTCAAGAAGAGCATATTCTTTTACGAGCCCGCGCTGGTGCCTGGCTACACATACAGCCCCAGTCTTGATTGGACATCATGGACTAGCTGGAACAAGGCCGGAGCGGATGACATTGGGCGAGGTTACAATTACGTTCACGTTGCTGCTTCATACTGGTCCTTTTACCGCGTTGCTCGTGGTTATCCCGATCTCATCAAGGCGCATGCTTGGGATTGGTATTTGAACCAGGCTTACCAAACTACAATCAGGATAATGAAGAATGATGTCTTTTATAGTGACGTCGGTCTCATGGGGGAAACTGTTTTTGGAGAGATCCTGACTGATCTCAGACGCGAGGGACGAACCAGCGAGGCAGATGCTTTATCTGCAGCGATGAAGCAGCGAGCTGCACACTGGGATACGCTGCAAGTTCCTTTTGGCTCAGAGATGGCTTGGGACTCCACTGGACAAGAGGTATAGATGATACCGTTGAGAGTCAAAACTGCCCTTTGGGGTTTTGATCGATGAACATTGTCTAACGGGTCCCTGAATTATTAGGGTGTCTACTATTGGGCCAAGCAATTCGGCTTTTCCAACACCGCAACAAAGGCTCTCAACAGTGTTTTGGGTTACACGCACAATATACCGCATTGGGGCTACAACGGCAACTCCAGAAGATACTGGGACAATATGTGAGCGTTTTTTTTTTTTCTTTTCTCAAGCACTGACATCCCTATAAAGGCAGGCGCGCTGATTTCTCTGCTTCAATCCGGCAGATACGGTGGCAAGCTGCGCAGGATAGAACGCCAGATACATCACTATGGCAGTGGCTTGAACGCCCTTGTTCTCCTGTCTGCCTTCCGCTCGAACCCGAACGACACATACTTACTCCGCACCGGCTACGGAGGTATGACTGGACCCCTTTCCAACATCAACCAAGACGGATTCGCGGCGGCGTCTTTTCATTCGTGGCCAGATACACTCAAATGGGATGGAATCAGCGGTGACTATGGCTCTGGCTTCCTGGGTCTAGCCCTCGGTTCGGGCACCTATCTAGTGGAAGACCCAGAGCTTGGCCTTGTTGCTTTCGGCGGTGTTCTGGAGGGGACAACGGTGAGAACTAACGATGCTGTGCGCCGCAAGATTTTCATTGGACCTTTGAACCTGTTGATATCGGTGGATGCGGGGATCATCCAAGACTTCAGCTATATCGCGGGTAGTCAGAGTGTTTCATTAACGTTGGCTCAACTCGACTGGGTACCCAGAGCGCCAAGCACTGTTGTCTGGGTCGAGTCTCCATCCGGGTCATCGTTCACGGTCACGACTTCTGGGGTTGCACAAGTTCGCGGGGGTTGGCAGGTACCATTGACGGCAGACAGCGTAATGGTCGAGGTTGGACCAGCTTGATCTGTAGACTTTAGTATAGATCGATAAGTCAAAGTGGGCCGAAACATCAGTCAAGGCACGGATTCTTTTAGCTTCCATAACTGTTGTCCAAACTGAAGTTCCTGATCAGCCGCTTTGTTTGTTGCCTGGCGGATGATCTCGAGGCAAGGCAGAGCTAGTTCCCCTATCTTTATAGTCATTGCCCATCCGCGGCCAAGTTGCCATTCCCATCTTTGCGCAGCAATCTCGTCCCCAATCCTGACAAACCCCTGACAATACTGTCCGAGAAGCACAACGCTGCCGCGAGCTCGAAGATTCTGATCCTCCATTTGCATCACGATGCACCGGGCAGCGCCGCCGACCAACGGCCTGGCCTGACCGTCTTCGCCGAGGGCCCCAGGGGTAGGTTCCCCATCATCCCAGAGCTCCTCATAGTCGGCCTCGACGCCAACTTCCGGGTTCAACATGCGGCCTTTTTCCAGCGTCGTTCCGTCCAGCTGCGGGAACATGTCGCCCTCGTCCGCGACCAAGTCCACGGGATCGAGCTGCGTGCGCGAGTCGATCCAGTGCGTCCATTTGGAGTGCGAAATGTCCTCGCCGTCCGCGCCCTTGCGGATCCCCGACTCCGAGGTCCCGGCGATGGCCCAGTCGACACTGGAGACCGGCAGATGGCTGACCCCTCCTTCCTCGTGGTTGGAAGGGAGCGGTAGCATCACGCGCAGGTCCACGAACCGCCGGCCTGGTGAAGTCAGGACCATGGTGGATGTTGGCTCTGCTGCCGGGGCTGGTGGCCAGCGAATGTATTTTCTGATGGAGATGCTGCCCATTTTGAATGTGCGATTTCTGTGCTTTAAAAGGACGGCGCTTTGTGAGAGTGAGAAGGAGAGGTACCTGTGGTAGCGTAGACGCTGACTATTGTAGTTAGTTCCAAGACAGTGATACCCCCGGCGAAGTGGGGAAATACATGTGTGAATGGTGGAGTCAAGCGAGCTTCAGGAGCCATTTCGTGTGGGCACATGTACCTTTTCATTGCATCCACCCAGAAGGTACATTGTCTTGGGGCGTACACTGTTAGTGCTTGCAGGGATTCTCCAATTCGATCCCGCCTACTGTGCTTATGTCAATTCAATAGTAATACAGTATATCGAGCAAAGCGCTACCTACCCCATGTTATCCCGTCAATCATTGGATCATTGGGTCTTGCCGTTTACGTCGTTCGTGCCATGGACAAGAATAATCTTCGCGTTTTGACACCCGATCACTTTTGATTTGACCTCCGGGATCTGCTTGTAAAGGGACACTTTGCTCTTTTTTGGCCTTTCGATGGAAAATTCATCACTATACACTTGAATATTCCCTAAACGAAATGAAATCATCTGCTCTGCCTCTCGAGATATGGTGGCTTGTCTGTCAGGAGCTGGTCAGAGACGCGCCGCCTGACTTCAACTCACTGTTCAGTTGTGCACTTGTTGATCGCGCAATGGCCAAGGTTGCGCTGCCTCTTCTGTACAGGTGAGTTGAATCGAGTCTTTCTGGCAGTGAAAAATAAAGACCGACCAAAAATACTAATATCCCGAACCATCCCTGGAAGCGTTCATCACAAAGCTCTGGTTGATCTGGACGCGTCAATAAGAACTGGGCAGGTCAGATGGGCAAACCTATGGCGCTCCTTGATCCTGTCTAGTATCGGCAAGACTGCATTCCCCTATGCTCTGTGGATCCGCAACCTTCAGCTCGGTGACCTGCAGATGACGCTCCAGGACGTTGCGCGAAACCCGGCCGTCCGTGAGGATCTGTTTCGGGGTAACATGGCCGAGTTCGAGATCCTAAGCAACGTCAACATGACCCGCGCCGCCCAGAGGAAGCTCGGTAGAGCCCCATTGGCCTACGACGCCATCGCACTAAAGGTCGGCGACGCCATCACTTCCTTTGTCAAGGATGCGGCTGACCGCAACGACACGGTCGTCACTCTGGCAAAGCTGGAAAGCCACCGCATCCCCAGCGATGTCCTGACCACCTGGACGTCCAGGTTGTCCACTTTGAGATCTCTCACCCTCCGCGAGGTCGACTCGCTTAACGCAGATGTAGCTTCCGCCATCCGCCGTGACTGTCCGTCCTTTGCCAAGTTGCGGTGCCTAACCGGCCCTGGGGAAAACGCAGACGGAGATATGGCCGCCTTCCTTCTGAGCCTAGCGCCGCAGACCTTGGAGCATTTCGAGGTTATCTCGTACAATAATTTTGGTCAACAGACTTTCGCCGCTCTAGCCTTTCATTCCAAAAGTCTCAGAAAGCTCATGTTGGCTTCCATATCACAAGAAGCAGTCCCGGCACTCTCATCCCTCTGCGAATGCACAGCTATTGAGACTTTGAAGTTAGAATACGAGTCGCGGGCGATTGCTTACCCTTGGAAAGACGACCACAAAGAATCATACCTTCAAGTGGCCGAGTGGCTCCGCAACAGTCATGGCCTCACCAGCCTTGAGATCTCCGCCATACCCGATACTCCCTCTCTTTTAGCCAAAGTACTACCATCAGAAAACTTGCGCCTGCACAGTCTCCGCGTCGACATCTCCGAGCTCACTCGACAGGACAGCGAATTTTACCCTAGTCTGAGCCACCAGGAGACTCTGGAGGAGCTTTTCATCGAGAACTATGAGGACTCGTTTGGCTCCAGCGAGGCCCTCGTGCGAGCCATCTCCGAGTGCCGGAATCTTGTTGCCCTCTACGCCGTCAACTCACAATTCACTGCCCTCGACCTCCGTCAGCTTTGCCTGACGCTCCCAAGACTTGAAATACTGCAGTTTGACGGTGAGCATCAGGATAACACACTGGACGCGTTGATGGGGTTTGAGCGCCTCAAGAACGCCACCGTCAACGGTACATCCTCCTTCTCCTTCGACAGGCTCTGTTCATTCATCGACGGTCTTGCCATAAAGGGCAAGCCTGCAGAATCTGCGTTGGCGACCGGTTCAGCAACCATCTCCAAGGGGCCGCACTACGGTTTCAACTTGATCATTGCCAGTCAGATCGGTTTTGGGAGCACCAAATTCACAAAGGCTCAGGAGACCGCTCTTCAGGATCTGATCAAAGAAAGGGTAAATGGCGAGCTGAGCCTTACCTACATACAAGACGAAGACGAACTGCACGAGAGTGACTTTTCTGACTGACAAGTCTGATTTTTCACACTTTTACCTTTGTCGTGTTCCTTGATACAGCTTCTTGTTTTGGAACAGTGACCTGATCGTCCCATATAGCCACCAAGAGCACTAAGAATCTGTTTATGATATCTTGTTAATGTGTGTATAGAATAATATGTATCCTCTTCCAAGATCTGGCCAAGAAACTCCTCAAGCGTTTGCCGTTATATTTGCTATAGCCATCTTATTGTGTATGTATGCTTCCGAACCCCTGCATCTATCCCAAGTAGCAAGACAGAAGATTGGGCATTTCTAACCTGAACATAGATATGGTCGCGAGAGAATGACATTGGTGTTTTGCAAAGTTCCTGGTTGATGTGATGGTAGCCATAATGTGGGGCAAACTAGCCCAAGATATTCGATATGTATTCATGAAAAAGCAAGACGAGATTGGCAAATCATATCGTCCGTCAACTTCTCGCCGCCAGGTGCTGTTCCGTGGTGCGGTTGTGTTCCGACAACAAAGCCCGTAAAAGAAGACCAGTGGAACCATGACCGCTGGACGAAATCAGACTACAGCTACAGGTGAAGCTGTGCTCCTTCCAAAGAACCCCAATTTTTAGGCAGGCCCTTTGCTTGGTATCCTAGGAGCTCCTCCTGACCAACCATCTCAGGCACCGCCTTGATGCTCTTTGATGACCTTTGGGCATTCAACTCCTTGGTGATCGCCTGGACGCCATCGGCGAGGTTAAGATAATCGGCCAGGAACTTGCCAATATCAGTATTCTCCACATTGCCCCGGATCTTCTCGGCAGCCGGACCGCCCGAGCTGTAGACGTTGACATCAACAGCCGAATGCCCGTGGGTTGACCAGCCGACGTGAGCACGGAGGCTGATCATCTCGGCAAAGATGACCAATGCATTCTCCGGTTGCGCAACCAAGGCACTCAGCTCCAAGTCGTTGGCGTTGGTGATACCCAGACCTTCGTAGACTAGCGTCTCGTTGATCCAGTTACGCAGCTTGATGCGACCATCGACAGAGGCTGTAGTATCGGGGTTGGAGGAAACATGAGCGGCGAGCCTCTGCGTCAGCCGTTCGCAAGAGGCACTGGCCCGCTTGAGAGCCTCTGGGTACCAGTTGTAGACAGGATAATGGCCAGGCTCCTGCAGGGCAACAGAGAGCCCACCCGTCTCGTGGTCGCTTGTGGCTACCAAGAGGCCATCATCTTCGCTGCGCTCCAGGAAGTCAAGGACAGCCTTGAAGGCGTTGTCGTACTCGATCACCTCGCGGACCTGAGCGGCCGGGTCGTTGATATGCCCGGCATGATCAATCCTGCTGCCCTCGATCATGAGGAAGAAACCCTTGTCCGTGTTGGCCGTGGCCTTCTCCAGGGCGCGCAACGCCGTCTTGGCCATTTCACTCAGGCTGGGATAGATATCGGACTGGTTCCGGCGATCAATCTCAAAAGGAATATCGGTAGGGGCGAAGAGGCCGAGAGTAGGGAGGTCGACGTTGTGGCCCTCCCTGAGCGCGTCGAACCCGCCACGGCTGTCGATGTAGTTCCAGCCATGTTGTTCGCGCGCGATCTTGGTGATGTCGACATCGTCAGCACGGCAGCTGCCCTCGGTGGTATTGGGCAGAAAGTGGCAGCGGCCACCGCCAAACATCAAGTCGACGACGCGGCCTAATGGACCCTCGCCAACCTCCTGAGCGGCAACCTCATCGTTCTGTGAACGGTAGTCGACGTGCGAAGCAAAGCAGGCAGGCGTCGCGTCGGTGATGTCAGTGGTCACAACCAATCCAGTGGTGTACCCCGCCCGCTTGGCAGCTTCGAGAACTGTGCCACATGGGCTGTGGTCGGGCAATGTCGAGATTGCGCCGTTGTAGCTCTTGAGACCACAGGAAAAGGCAGTAGCGCCGGCTGCCGAGTCAGTGACGAGGCTGTTGCTGGAGCGAGTGCGGCTGGATCCCCAAAAGTGACGGTCAAGGGTCAGAACATCGTCAATGGGAAGGCCATTGACATGCTGACGAAAGCTGCGCGTCAAGGACAGCGAGGCCGGGCCCATGCCATCCGAGACCATAAAGATGAGGTTGCGCTTCGCATTGGCCGGAGAGTGCGAACCGTCCGTCTGGCCGCGGTGTTGAGACCAAGCAGCAAGGACAATGACGGCGGCAGTGGCGACAAAGGCCCAGACGAACAAAATCACCTCCCTGAGGCGCGTCTGCCAGAAGCTGCCATGGGTGCTAGACGGCGACTGGTCGGAACGAGAGTTGCGGTTGACGCCTGCATCGTTGTCGGATCGGTCCGAGTCCGCAAGAAGCGGAGTTGTTACGTTTGGCTATGTAAACAAGCAGGGCAGGCAGGTTGACGGCCCGGATGAGATTAGATGATGGGTTTGGAGTTTGTTGGGGTCAAAGAGCGAGCGAGCTGTGATTGGGAGGGGGGTGGTAGCATGCTGCGTGTGTAGGCAGGTGCAACAGGAAGCTATTTTAAAGCGTCCGTTCAGACTCACCATTGTTTGAGTAAGTAAGGTTTCGAATGACAGACGTACGTGCAACTTTACAGACAAAAGCTAGACGAGCTTCCCCATGTATTTCTCGCGCATCCAAATCTGGATTATGGACGCCTTCACGACTGAGGTTTTCTCATCTAAACTAGGAAAATGAATGTTATGAGGAAAGAAGAGAAAAGAAAGCAATGAATTGCAATAGATAAGTCAGTCCGACGATCGACCCTCGTGCTTGGATTCCAACGAGCGTCACGGGTTTCATTGAATGCTAGCTCATACTGTACCCAGCTTAGGGCGGGTAGGCGGGGCCAGTCCCTCCACTAGCACCACGGCAGTGCTTCGGCGCACGCATCAACGAGGAGCACAACGTTTCGGCAAGGGCGCGAAGCTTGAGGGTGATGATGTCAGGCGGGCAGGCACAGGCACAGGCATAGGCAGCAGATATCATGCCCCATCGGCATCTTTGTGGAGCAGACAGGCAGGCACTTGCTTTGTGGCAGGGGTCAATTTTGGTGGCACCGGGGTCGCAACTTTAGAGTTTTTGATTTCCAGGTCCGATTCGGCTCTTCCTCAAGAGTCAAGAGCTAGTCAGTCAGTCAGTCATTTTAGTATTCAATCTAATCTAACAATCAATCACTTACTCAACAGCTCTACCTAGCTACTTGCTTTGATCTTTGAGAGTCCCTACACAGATCTCCTCCTCCCTAGATAGGGTAGGTCATTTGGATTGGTTTCCATTTGACGTGAGGAGATTTTTTTTTTTTTTTTTTCGGAAATATCGCTTACCTCTTTACCGCCCACCTACCGACTCACCAATATGCTGGCACTGAGACAATAAACCAGCCTCGTTTGTATGCGCTTGTTCATGTGATGCAGCCCGGTCATGGAGATACGCCTACGATTTAGACCATGTCGGGTGCCATCGAAGAGCGTCTAGCACAAGTGCTTGGGCGCACCAATATTGCCGCGCATGCGCGCTACATTATTCCGGCGTTGCTGCTAACCATGGCGGCGTCGGCGCCCTTGTTGATATACAAGCGGCGATCAACAACTGCCGGCTCGTCGCAACATGCCGGCGACGGTAAGCTTATAGTTGTCCCGCGCACTTTCTTCTAGCAGTACTAGTTCCAGGTCTATTCAAGGCGCGCAGTCCCGGGAATATGACGCTGATGTCTAGATATAATATCAGAAAATCTCTTTCCAGATACAGACCCTGAAAGCACCGATCCGCCGCTTCTCCAGAAACATTCCGAGATCAAGTCATACCAGACGTCGCACTTTACGTACCCCGGTGTCCGCGTTTTCTACCGACGCCATCCCAAAGCGGATCAGTTACCGTCGACGCCTGCTCCCATACCCCTCCTCGTCTTCGTTCATGGCCTTGGCGGAAGCGCTGCCCAGTTTACCTCGCTTTTGACGAGCTTGATCCACGTCTCGTCATGCTTGGCAATTGACTTGCCCGGCTGTGGTCTATCTGAATATGCGCCCAAAGACTGGGATGCGTACAAGACTGAGGCGCTAGTCGAGCTGCTCGACACTATTATCCATGACTACCGCGACAAAACAACCGATCAAGACGTTGTTTTAATCGGGCATAGCATGGGTACTGCTCTTGCTGCGCGCCTGGCCAGCAAGACAGTTCTCAACCCGGCGTCTATATCTAGACATGTTGTCGGTCTCGTGGCCATATGCCCGCCCTCGGAGCCGCCGCCGGTGAAGCAGGCCGGTCTGGCTCGTAAATTTCTTTCGATCCCCACACCTATTTTGGATTTATACCGCGCTTGGGACAAAAGAGGCGGCTTGGAGAGTGCCAGTGTCTCTAGATTCATCGGCGCTGATGCCAGCAAGGAGGCCAAGAAACTGCAGTATCGTTTCAACTGTCAAAGCAGGACACCTGTATGGCGGCGTATGGCATACGGCTTCCTCCCTACTTACCACGACGGGGACACCCATGGTGGTTTCGCTGGGCGAGAGGTCTGGAAAGGGCTCAAAATCCCAGTCTACTTGGTTGCGGGACGCGACGATCATATCACAAAGCCAAGTGATGCCGAGAGGATCCGTGAATGGCTTTCAGAGGATGTAGATTCGACTGCATCACCTCGAGACGGGCCCATTATCGTGGATAGTGCTGCTCCTTTGGAGGTTCCCATAGAGCGCCCCGATACTCGGGGCAAATCTCGGATCGAAGACCTTACCGACGAAGACTTTCAGCGAGCCCGACATAGAGTCAGCCTGGACGATCTTCAGGAGGACCCCTCGACACCACGTGAAGGGTCCACTGAAATCCCAACGTCGCCATTGCGGCCCAGGAGGTCTGTGGAACTCATTATCTTGCCGTCGCCGGCGACACACGCCCTTCTCTACGCACCGTCAACGGCGCGCATGCTGGCAGGCCTGGTGTCAGATTTTCTAAGCACGAGCATCAGCGGTCGCCTCTCACTCGGCTGGCAGCTCCAATACCTTTCCAAGGAGGGAAAGTGGGACGTCAAGAACTTGGCCAAGTGGAAAAACGTAGAGCCAGTCTCTGACCCGATAGCGGGGATATTCAGGGCTATGAAGACTTTGCGCGAGGTCGATGAGATTCACTCCCCGAAGTCTTTCGTTGAGAATTGGGGCCACAGCATCAGGGACATCATCGACATATCACACGACACGCCGGTCTACGATCCAGCAGGATTAGAGGCAGGCGGCATTCGATACCACAAGTTTCCGTCTGTGTCCAAAATACCGCCTACCCCAGAAGAGGTCGAGGCCTTTATTGCTCTTGTCGACAAGGTCAGGGCGGAACAGCGGGAGAAGCTTCAAGGGGATATGAAGGCTGCGGTTGCTGTACACTGTCACTATGGTTTCGTAAGTCTGGATGAATCCGGACATCTATAATTATCTTTGCTAACCCCTTTTTTTCGAGACAGAACCGGACAGGATTCTTCATTGTATGCTATCTTATTGAGCGCGTTGGCTTTAGCGTGCAGGCTGCCATTGACGAATTTGCTCGTGCGCGGCCTAAGGGGATTCGCCACCAGCATTTTCTCGATCAGCTCTTTGTGCGCTACTCGTCACTGGACATGAAAAGAAAACAGGAGCAGTAAACGACGGCCAGTCAGATGCCGGTTTGTGCGTGGCGCTTCAGTGTGCTGGGTGAATTTGAAGTTTGCCGTACTTATTTCTCGATGTTGAGGCTGTTGACTTGGGAAATATCAATCCAAGTATGGTACCTGTTATATACCCCCTTTTTTTGCATTGGATGGAGCGTCAGGAATACATTATTAGGTAATAGAGGACTTGATATCTTGATGGGATTCAAGTACATGTGATATCTGCCCATTGCCTCCGTGACAAGTGTGGTGTATGGAATGCGAATCGCAAGCGTCTCAAAGTGACCAGGGCCTCCAATACATGCAACATTTGCCGGTTCTTAACAACATCCTGTAGCTTTGGCAGGTCAGAAGCAAGCATTGTATGAGAAGGGGATCGCGTATGCGTTTAATCTATCAGGATCTAATCAATATTTTGAGTCATTATATTGCGCGCAATTTGAATGCGTTTCCATCAGTACAGACATTTTATAGTGTATAATACAGCCCTTAGTTCTTCTCTCTTTTAGCACTGCACCGTTCTCCATTGTGGCCTCCTCTCACTCCACCACACTACCCACCCTCGTTTCTCTTGTGTTTGGTAACATTCAGACACCACGCCCAAACCCAGCCGGGATGAGCGCGGCAGCAACATCCCTCGTGCCTCTCTCGGTAGCCAGCAGGTTGAACTGCGCGGCGGCGTTCCTCGTGTCCAGCACCTCGACCCTGATCCCCAGCCCGGTGATGAACTTCCTCGTCGCGGGGCAGAGCGGCCGCATCTCGGCGCCCAGCCCCAGCAGCAGCAGGTCTGGCCTGGGCCACACGAGACCCAGCAGCGCCAGCGCCTCCTCGGGGTTGGGCAGCTCCCACTGACCCTTGGCGTTGACAAGCTTCAGGCTCGGCGACGCTTGGTCGCCCCACGGTCGCCAGGAAAAGGCCTCGCCGTCGACCAGCAGCAGGCCCGAGTCGCGCACCGTGGTGCCGTTGGCGAGCCGGAAGCCGTCAGCCAGGCACGCCGAGACGGAGAACTCAGGCTCCGGCGCGTCGGCCAGCACGTCTAGGCTGCCGATGTCGGTGCCGTGGCTGCCCCCCTGGCGTTCTTCCGGAACTCCTCCCTGCTGCTGTTGCTGCTGCGGCACGCGCGCGGGTCTCGGTGCCGTGGTGTGTAGTAATCTCGACGCTTGCCCTGCCGAGGGGTGTGCCATTGGTATCCTGTTGGATCTACTCAGGTCCTGTGTCCATGTCGCTGTCCGCAATGTTCTTTGGCAAATGCTGGTGGATAACGACGCTTGTGGTGTGAACGTGCTCAAGGCGCGGTTTAGGTTTTGTAATGACCGAGGCGGCGCAAGGCGCCTGGCCATGTTGCGGAAGGTTTGGGACATAGCCCCGATGTAATTATATCCCCTTTGCGCGGTCGGTGTTGTGTAGTGGTCGGTATGCCTCGCTGATGTGCGGAGGCAGGTAGGCATAAACGGATCGGGTCGGGTTTCCAATGAAAGAAGACAAGTTATGGTCTGCCGTCTTTACCGTTGTTTGTTAAGGGAAAGCTGTGAACCCATCTAACAGCTAAGGTAATGCAGTTGGGTGAGGTACCTAACTAGGTAGGTAACTAGGTAGGTACCTAATTACTCCAGGTTTGGGGTGGTTCAATTGTCTATCACGTCAGAACATGACCTACAATTACTACGGAATATACCTACTTGCCTAGCATTCGGAAAAGAATCTCGTATCGATAAGACCCACATCAGTGGGACTTTCGGTAGTTTAGTACCGCCATCCAGATTATTTAGTTCCATACGTGAATTGAATTTGAATTGTAGACCCCTGAATGGAGTCAACACTGATGCATACGATGCAGTCCATCATACGTTCTACACCGAGCTTCAATAATGTTGGCCGTCATCGATCGTTCAATCATTTTCAATCTTCATTCCTATTGTGTTCCCAGGTAGAAACAGTATGATACCGATGTGTCGACAAGCCCTCAATTTGTTCACTAGTCTCCAGCTCTCTCAAAAGCCAGAGGCTGTCGAAATGACAGTATGGACATTCGGCCCGCATATTGGGGGCTTGTTTATGAGGGGTTGCACGGCTGTGATGATTTTGGTCTTCTCTATCATGCAGACAAGAACGCCTTTTTTTGTTTTGCATTTCCCCCAAAAAGACGTGAACACCAAAACAATGTTGCAGTAGCCGAGTTCCGATAAAGAGATCCGTTCCCATCCGTTTTCCTCACTCTCTTTGCTGTGAGAGAAAATAAAAATAAAAAAAGAGGAAGCACGCCGAAAGACCAAACCACCCCGGAGCCGTAGAAAAAAGTCGTCGTTCGTCACAGGACATGGCAATCGTCTATTTCTTCTTGTCGCCCTGGGTCTGCTCCTTGAGCACCTTCTTGACAATCTTCTGCTCCTCGATCAAGAAAGCACGGACAACCCTGTCGCGGACGCAGTTACCACATCTTGAGCCACCGTACGCGCGCTGGACAGTCTTCTTGGGCTTGGAGATCTGAGCGTACTCGCGGGGCCTCAGAGCAGGGACCTGTATAAATGGAAAAAGCGAATGTCAGTAACCTGTAGTCGATATCAAATCGCCTCTCGCGATGTCGGCAATAGAGCTAGAGTCTGCCAGGTTCTTGTCCGCTGCCATGCCTGTTTGCCATTGCCCATTCGGAATATTCCTTGCGGAGCTGCCCCTACAGGGGAGCGACCATCTCAATGAAGGCCCTTCCACATCTCGCTATTGAGAGCTCCTCCTCTTCCCATGGCCCAGACTCCAAGTCCCTCCTGCCGAAGCCCTTCCTTACTCGACAATCACTCCAAGCGTTCGTTTCCGAGAATCGACCGTGTTTCATATGGTACTTACACCCGGGAGCTTGATGCCACAGTCACCGCACTTGGGGGCAGTGCCACGCTTCTTGATGTGAAGGATACGGAGGTCGCCGCCGGGGGTCTTGATCAGACGTGTCCGGTTGGACGACGTGTTGTAGCTGCAGTGATGATTCCTCCGTCAGCAACCCTGCTCTTTGCTCTGTCCAGACACGACCTTTTCCCCCCGCGAGCTAGGTCGTCCCCAAGATCACCACTTCCTCCTGGAGGCTCCCCAATCCTCAACTCGAGCTCTGTTTCGAGGAGAGCCTCCATAGGGCCGTGGCGCCTTGCAGTCCATACAACATTTCGCTCGATCGTCTGGTTCGGTATAGAAAAAACTCACGGGTTGCGGCGGCGGTAGGTAACGCGGTTGTTGGGCATTTTGGCGGTGTTTGTCGTCACAACGGCGGGTGTTGTTTCTAAATTGTCGACCGACTTTTTTTGGCTGGAGAATGATTTGGAGTTACAACTGCAACTTTTCTCGCAAGTGTGCGCTGGTAGGGCCCAATTGTGGGGCGACACGCTCTGGAGCAATTACCTAAGCCAGTTGATGAGCTTTGGACCAATAGAAAGCAGTGAACAAGGTCTCCTAAGGTACCCCGCCACAATTCTGCTGGAGGCTGGTGGAATCCCGTTAGTCAGGTGACATTTGACATTACATGGAAGGCGCTCTATACGCGTATGGGTTTGCTGTTGTCGGTGCACTTGTTGTGCGAGTGCATAGATTGCCCAATTACACCAATTTGGAATAGAACTGGTCAGACGTTGGCTCTTGTAGGTGCTTTTTCTTGTTTTTTTTTTTTTTTTTTTTTTGCTTTGCTTGAACAAATCAATTAATTCACTGAGAATGCTATAATGTAGGCACATGTAAGTTCTTATGGCTCGGCAGAAATTTTTGCCGGCATTGTTTAGATTTTTGGCAAGCAGCCATAATCATATACATTCTACCTGTTGCGGCTGGTGGTGCAAAATACGCGTCTGTACGCGTCTGTCAATTGCAGAAGCGTCCAAAAAGCATGCGAGTCTAAAATTGGTCAAATCCCTTCCTCCTCCACCTTCCACCAAGCTTCGATATCAAGTTGACACAGTGCTTTCTACATAGCCAACCTTCTGGTCATAAAGGTAATACCCCAGAATTCCGTCACAACCGCCAAGGATTCCAAGTGTTGATAAGTTTAAGAGCTATAGATGACATGAGATATGTCATACCGTCCGGGCTGTAACTGTTTGCCGGGAAAGAATTTGAGAAGAATGAGAACGAAAAAAAAAACCGATGCCCATAAACCGATGGGGCCACAAAGAACAAGATGATCTTGTTTGTTTTGTTGGAAAGAAATCCGACCCATTAACGCCGTCAGTGTAACCCGATCCCATAAAACAGGGGCAGAAGCAGTCCACACTGCTGACTGCCAAGTACCAATACAAACTACCCATTGAAACATATTTTATTCATGCCACCATCGTGTCCATTTGTGTTCGTGTTTTGGTCGTGGGCCAATAGAAGCGGCCTTTTCTTTCTTCTCTCTGTCCAAGGAGTGCAATTGTGAGCGAGCGAAAATGTTTCCCGTGCTTAGAAGGCTGATGAAAACTCTTGAAGCTCGCCCAGGGCTGTTCCTTCATGTGATGAGGATGATGGATGTGAAACAGACACATCATGGTTGCCCGTGTGCTCATCCCATTCGACGAAACTGGCCATGACTTCGGCAATCGTTGAAGACGCATCGTTTCGTCGCTGGCTCGTGCTGGACAACCGGAACGGCTCGTCGTCATGGTTCTTTGCCTACATGACCGAGGTTGACAAGAGCCTAGCCTCAACGTCGTCCATGCCACCCATATGGTCCATACCATTTGTACGATCCATCATGTTGGCTCTCTCCATAGCCCCCACGCGGGCATCCATGTTGTTCATGCGGCTTGTGTCCATACCGGTAAGACGACTATCCAGAGGCGGGTTACCCATGGCGCTCATCATGTTGCGGTTGGCCTGGTTTTGCTCGAGATTCTCCATACGTTTCTCGAGGTTGTCCATCCTGGACTGGATGCTCCCAAAACCCTGAGAGACATCATGACTGAGACGATCAATCTTGTTGGCCAAGGTGCGCAGCGTCTGCGCAATGGGAGTGTTCTCTTGCCCGGGTAGCACCGCGGGCATTCGAGGTTCATGATTGTGCCGGGCTTCCTGAACAGCAAACCGCCACTGGTTGCTCAATTGCACTTCGCACACAGCCTTTGCACGCCACGGGCAATCAACTTTACGCGTCGAGGGATTCCGTTTCTTGGCGGTGCTCGAGTATTTGACACCACCACGATCGCAGACTAGATCGTAGCGTGTAGGCTTTCCATCACGGTAGTTGGAGGCGCGTAGCTTGACTACACCGTAGCCCTGCTCTTTGGAGAATTGTTGGACGGCTGAGAGCAGATCTTCGAAGGACCTGTAGATTCCCTCGGGTGGTGGCTGAAGTGTCGGAGCGGGTGACTGCGCAATAGATCTCGCAGTGGAGGGAGTCGCGTTCGGGCCCCGCGTCTTCGCGACGGGAGTGGTTGCCGGCGGTGGAGGAGGCGGCGGGTTGTGTGCCGCGTGTTGAGGGGGACCCTGTTGTGAGGGCGCCTGGGTCGGTTGTGCTGGCGTGCTCCAGCTCGAAACGGGCTGTTGTGAAGCCGCGCTCGAGACCATTGGGGCCACCATTGGGGGAGGCACGGCCGACATGTTTGGGTCGTTCATCGAGGCCTGGGGTGCCAGCTGTTGCTGGGCGGGGATATGACCAGAGGTCGATGGAGCTGGTGACGGAGGCGCCGCCTGCTGGTAGTAAAGTACTCGATCCGTTGTGGCGATGTTGGCCACAGCGACAGCAACTTCTCGAAGAAGTTGCTGCTGCTGAGGAAACTTGGGGGTAGTTGATGAAGGGGTGAATGGCAACCAGGCCAAAATGGTGGGCGGGTTGGTTGATGGTGGTGAATTGATAGACCAAGCAGCTCGCGAGCGGACAGTGCGGACAAGACTTGGTCTGGCGAAGCTGGACCCCAAAAAAGGTACCTCAGGTACCAGGTAAATCGGGTAAGGTACAGGAGAGAGTGACTAAACCCCAAGAACAAATCGCGGTTGGTCGACGCGCTACGACTCAAGAGGTTTCAAACACACCAAAATGGGTGATTGATTTTGATGGCCTTCCTGTTTGCCTTGTTTCGGTGAATGGGGTGGTATAAAGAGTGACGGGTTTTAGATTCAGTAACCGGGCAGGTTATCGAGTATGGGACTTGTCAGGACTGGCAAGACAGTGGATATTTTTTTTTCTTTGGTCGCCCACAACAGCCAAACTGATTGGCCTCGTGTTGCTTGACTTTGTCCAGGGCGATAACAAGAATTTGCCGATGGGATTGATCAAGAACAAGTAGCCAAGAACCCGATTTATCAGTTCGGTCGGGAACACGGTGGATGAAAGGGAATTATACGGGATCGGCGACGGAAGAGTTTTAACGGGTTTGAAGGGTGTAAGAACAGAAAAGCTCCAGATTTGATTTTTACGGGCTGTTTTTGTTTCTGCGGCTGCTTGCTGCTTGCCTGCTGCACGCTGCATGCCTTGCAATCTTCCCACCTTGAACCGTGGCGGGCAGCAGGTTGTCGGATGCAACTCATTGGTTGACTGGTTGACTTTTCACTATAGCGGGGCCAACGCTTGGTGCGCGTAGACAGGGACCAACTTCTGTTCTGGGTGAGCATGGTGGACGCGGGCCTGGGACAGGGATCACAGCACAGATCCATTGTTTAGCGTGACATCCCAGCCAAGCCTGCTTGCCTTGCCTCCACTGCCTGGATTTGCGGTCTCAGGTACAGTTCAAGTGCCAACTACTATGCACAAATGAAAAGCGTGTGTCGCTTGTTTTCTTTTTTCTTTTTTTTTTAAAACTTTTTTTTTGCTTTGTTTCTGTCGGCTGCGGCCAAGCCTCTCTCTCACTTTCTCTCTTCACCCTAAAGCTGACAGGGAATTTGCCAACCAACAACCAACACCTAGGTAAGGTACCGCCTAATTACCTGCTTGGTCAGTGTCACCTACCTGGTCGAACTGCCAGATTGTAGTTGCCCGGGTAAACTAAGTACCAGCCAGCAGGCACTTGGTCCTGGCTTCCATTTGCTTTGCACTTGTACTTTGTGGCACACCATCTTAAAACTGGGCAAATCCTGATCGACTCAGCGAGCAAGCCGCGACCAGAATAAAAAGTAAATACAACCAGCAAAAGAATAAAATCCCGTGTCCTGGTTCGGTCCCCTACCTTCATCCGGTAGTTACAAAATTCGGCGCTCAAGCCTCTCCACAGCAAGCACGAGGCAGCAGTTTGATTTGTTGGTGGTCTTTTTTTTTGTTGGTTTGTACTTTGTAATTACAACCTTGACACACTTGTCGGAATTTCACTACCGAGTTTTGGCGCAAGTTTGCTGGTTTAATTGCTTTTTTGCGAATACCAGGGGTTTTGTGGATCAGTCAAGGGGGCTTCTTCACACCATCTTTTTTATTCTTTTCATATACGTACCTATTGGTTTGATTCACACAAAGCCTGTGTGTGTGCTCTGTGGCTTTGGAGAGAGGCGATGGCATCCAACCCTCAATTTGCAAGGCTAAATGGTGCCCCCACCGCGGCTTCTGTGCCCGCCGGCGACGACACGTGGGACGAGGCCAAGTATGAGGCGAGCCTCAAGCACCTGCATGAGCTTCATCTTCAGGCAAGTGGAAAACAAAGGGCTCCCAAGTTGCTATGCCCCATGCGGGCATGACCCATCATTCCATCGAGGCTCCTCTCGATGCGTCGGCATCTTGATTCTTATCCACCCACCATTTATATCTTACAAAGTAGATGAATTCAAGTCTAACCCAGCCGAGTCATCAGCTACGTCGACTTCGAGCCACAATCCCTCGAATGATCGCCCCCGCCACGGAAAATGTTGTAAACCGTGAGTTCTGTCTTGGGGGTCTCAAGTGATCTTTATCGGCCCGTCGTCGACCATACTGACCAAATTTTGTTTCCACAGCTGCGGAGCTCTTTCCAGCCCTGCAGCAATCAATGGCATCCGGAGTCAAGGACGTTAAAGACTTCAAGGACTCTATGTCCAGTAGGGAGACCAACAAGATCATATCACGAGCATATCAAAGCAGACAAAAGAACCCTCTCCAAATCAAGCCGTGGCGGCCAAAGGACGATTCAAACTGGGCTCAAATGGACCTGGACTGAGAACCTCGGCTGGTTTCTGTCGTTGTTGTTTTTGTCGTCCTCGGCGCCCCTGGCCCGCAATGACTCTTGAACAGGCTCATTCTCGACATTTCGATGCTTCTACTGACTTTTCAGCAACTTCATTTACGTCATCTTGCATGTTTTTATCAATCAAGTCATGAGCACTGGCTTCTGGGATATTTTTACTATCTCTAATCACAGGAAATGCCGATATCAAGAGGATACACCCTCTAACTCTAGTAATAAAACGATACAGTCCTCGTTCTCGTATACTTATTAGGCGTTACAATTCATCAGCAAACAACAACGACACGTTACTTGAACGATCTTCGATGGAGTTGTGTCAGATAACAATGTCCGGGGTTCCAGTCTGTACTGCCTCCTCCGTGAGTGCGATGCCATCCACTACTTGAAGAGGATTCTCGCCAAAGTGACCCTCTTCCTCCTCTATGCGTTCCATCTTCGTCTTTGGGCGCAGGTCGTGACTAAGGTCAAGATGTTTCACAACCAAAGTGCTGGCAGACCTGGTATCACCGTCGTTAAGTGCAAATACCTCATCAAAATCCGCTGGGGGTAGCATCGTTGAGCAGGCAAATTTGTATTCCTCTTGGCTGAAAGGCAGGCCGAGACCTACGTCACAGGCTTCCTCCGTCAGGTACTTGAGCCGATCTTGTTCGAAAATACAAGCCGGCAAATTCCGTGGTATCTTTTCGCCCAGGTCATCGGCGGAGCTGTGGACGATCCCACCTGGTACGGTCTGGAAGACTTGCTGTCGAACAAATGAGTTGCCCCTGATGGAAATAGGACTATGAAAAGAAGGAGATGCCGATTAGTAGAGTGCCCGAGCAGTACTGTGAGGGTCCCCGGGATGGACAGGTATATCTGTGGATGGGGCTGGCCTACCTGCGGCCATCATGGGGAATGACGGTGCTGCCGCCAATAGCTTCACCTTGGTCGTTGCACTCGATTAAAGGCGGCGTAGGTGGAGGGGTCCAAGGCGGCCTGACTACCTCGCAACCAAAGAAACCGCTACCAGCCTTGGGCTCGTGACTTTCATTCATAATGGAACCCAGAGGGTATCCCACCGCATGGCTGTGTTGAAAGTCAAAGTTCTGCTGAGGCGGTGGGTATGTATTGAGCTGGTTCAGATGTGACTCGATCAGGTCCATGAGATTGAACTGGGTATGGCTGGCTGGAAAGGGTTCAGGAGGGCGCCGAAGACCAAGATTCCTAGTGACATTTGGGTCATACAGAGGTCGAGAGGAGTATGCATGAAAGCCAAACCCCAGCGCTGCAGTAGCCGGCACGTCTCCATTGACAATACCATTCAGGCTCAGGTAGCTCCTTTCAGCAAAACAGGGACGACAGCTGTGGCAGAACTCCATATCGCACTCCTGCCTTGGTGACAATACCCAAGGCTTATCTGAAGTATTTCCAGCCTGTGCTGCCGAAATTCTGGCTGCCACAAGGGCGTGTTTGCGTTGAGCAACGAGCTTCTCGATTTCTTCCTCGGTATAATTGGCCTTCTGCTCCGCCGTCATCTCTGCGAGGATGGTTTGTCTGTCTGCAGTTGTTCTTCGGTCCGGGCCTCGCGCGGGCGGCTTGACAAGCTTTGCGAGTCCTTCTCCGAATTCATCCCAGGCGACAAAGTTGTCCTCGAAAATGGCGTTGTTCAACCTGAGCTCAAGATCCTCGACACAGTGATAGACATAGCCTTCGATGGGCTCACAAAGGCAATTCGGGCAGACAAAGTTGTCGTCATGGAAGCGTACGACAGTTGAATGTGTACAGTCTCTGCGGGCTTGTCGTCTATGTCGGTAGCTCGCTCGGGGCCCGGACCCTTGTTGCCAAACAACTGGCGGGTCAGGGTTGGTAGCCGATGGGAGTCTCCTCATGGTAGGTAGTGGGCGAGCACCAGTGCCATCTTGGTCAAGGATAGGATTGCCTTTGCTGCTTGCGATCAATTCATCTTCTGGTTGTTCGAGTTGAGAGTCTCGATCGTTGCGAATGCTGTCATACGATGTCATTTTGAGTTGAGTTCTGGGGATTCTATAAAACGATACCCGATCGGAAAGTAATGAGAAGTTGATCTCGATGTCAACTGAATGTCAGAATGAGATGTGATTGATATACATGCCATTCCCTTGCAGATCCAAGGTCATCGAAGTGATCGAGGATACTATAATACAGCAAGTCAAGACCTGATAAATATCCGTACAGCTGGCTACAGCTTGACTGTACTCAAAGTTCGTAATGTCATGCGTCTATGTGCGTTGAGAGCATTTGTAGTCAGGCTTCGGTGGTGGTATTTGGAGTGACCAGCGTTAGAATACAAATTCCTGAGGACTCACGGTCCACTGGGAGTCTGTCTGCCTGGGCCTGCCTCCTGTTTGACGTTGAGCTCACTTCTCCGTCAGGACGAATTTTGTCTGTATTGGCCGTCCATGTACCCCGATCTGATAGGCTATCCTGACCGCCCGTCCAGCTCTCAATCTACAGCTTCTCGCTTTTTGGTGCCAGTTGACGGCGGGCAGACGATTTCATAGGAATAAGTTTGCAGTTTGCTCGGTGCGATTCCCGCGTCGGCAAACAAATATATTTTTTGTTGGTCCAGGTTGGGTTGCCACATTTACCTATGTCAACAATCGGCTTGGACAAGATGGAAGGATTTCCAACACGATGAGCGAGCCCACCCGGCTTATAACATAATCGATTGTCAATAATAGATACCAATATATGTTGATAGTGAGGTATGCAACGATGAGAGAAGCTAGCTGAGCGGGTTTATTTCGCATACTGCACACAATGCATGATGGACATTCAATGCGTTAGCGCACGAATGCATGTTGGAACTTCAAATCTCTGTTCTCCATCGCCAACTACTTGCTTGACATCCACATCAATCATGTGAGAGGCCAATGGACAATGTATAGGTAAGGTATTAGTGGAGGTTTTTCTCCTCGCCATCCCGTTGTCGTACATGGCAGCTGGTTTAGTCATTAAACTCTGAAGCAATTGAGCCAATCACCGACATTGTGACCGAACTTGGGCTGAACCAGCAAATCCCTGTCTCCCGCCGAGCGAGCCCCACCTCCAAAATGATGGAAGTCAATGCAGCCGCGGTTGTCAGCCAGGTCAGGTCGCGCCTGCCAAGCTACCTCCGCATTGGATTGACGAGGGAGCTGGCCGTTCTTTTAACCAAAAGGCCAGCCAGAACCCCCGGTACGTGCAGTGCAAAATAATTAACAAATCCCACTTGATGCAATCAAAACACCGCCAAAATACCTGCACCTGAGCCTCGAATGGGTGCAATCGCGAAATCAATCACTTCAAAATAGCACTGTAAGTAATCGCGTTTTCAATTGCATACTTTTGCGTGTAGCCAATTGGTGAGCGCGCTTGTCAAGACGAATTGAATCCCAACAGTGTGCCCAGCGGTACGCGTTGTCGGGGCAAACAACAAGTCAGGATGGGACGAAAACAACAAAAGCGGTGCGGCGGTAAACAAAAGCTTTGCCTCGCCTTGCGAAGCCACCGCAGCCAGTGCGATCTCTCCACTTATACACACCGCATCGAATTGCATCGCATCGTCTCTCAATCCGACTAGCTTCAATCGCATAGGGCTTAGACTTTTTGTTTTTGCAATCCATACTTACAACTTTTTCTTAATGTCTCCCTAGTGTTGTCATTGTACACACAGAAAATCGGATCCCGACCGACCGACCCGACCCGACCACCTTACGCGCCAGCCTGAGCGACCCGACTGCCCCTCTACATATCAATACAAGTCGGCGCCATGTCTCTCAAGATCGAGCGAGACACGTTCGAAACGGGCACCTCCACGGCCGCCAAGGTCGCGGAGCAGGTGTCGTCAAAACTTTCCGAGGCCCGTGATGCTCCCCTCCCCGGAACCAGCGGGAAGCACCCCGTCTCGGCCGCCGTCGGCACCGTCCTGACGGGTGGTAAAGCAATGGCCGGCACCAAGGGCTACCTCGCCGCCTACATCAAGCAGCTCGAGGACAACCCGCTGCGTACCAAGATGCTGACGGCTGGAACGCTGTCGGGCGCCCAGGAGCTCATCGCCTCGTTTCTCGCCAAGGACAGGAACAAGCACGGCAACTACTTCACCAGCCGCGTCCCCAAGATGGCCGCCTACGGTGCCCTGGTCTCAGCACCAATGGGTCACTTTCTCATCTGGCTGCTGCAGAAGGCCTTCAAGAACCGCACCAGTCTGCGTGCAAAGATCATGCAGATTATCGTCAGCAACCTCATCATCGCCCCGATCCAGAACTCAGTCTACCTGACCGCCATGGCTCTCATCGCCGGCGCCCGTACGTACCACCAGGTTCGTGCCACCGTCCGCGTCGGCTTCTGGAGGGTGATGAAGGTTTCTTGGGTTACGTCGCCCATCTGCCTCGCCTTTGCCCAAAAGTTCCTCCCTGAAGAGACCTGGGTACCCTTCTTCAACCTCGTCTCTTTTATCATTGGTACCTACGTCAATACCATCACCAAGAAGAAGCGTCTCGCAGCTCTTCGCAAGAAGCACTTTGGTGATGGCGGCCCCGGCGGTCGCCCCAGCTCTCTCGGCGGCCGGCCAGAGGACTACCCTCCTATGGGTCCCAACCCACCTTACTAGGCGAGAAGACGTACGAGCTAGGTTAGCGTTCAGCATATTTGATGCTGCCATGGCGTTGCGGGGACTGGCGGTGGTGCCTTTTGAGAAGAAGCAGGGCCTGATTGGATAATGGCGTGATGCCTCCACGACCTGGGAACGGAGGCGAGATAGGTCGCAAAGGTACAACTATATTTATGTATCGCCTCCTGGGCATATTGTATTTTCTTGGCACATCCAGCTTTCTATGTTTGATTTTTCGGTAGATGAAGATACGCCAATAATAGTGATGTTCGATACCTGAGGTTTCGTCAAGTGCCGTAATTCAAGGGGAGGCCGCTAGTCGAAAGTGACTTCCACGCAAGCCTGCTTGGGTGATTGCTACCTTAGATTGGTTTTTCGGGTCGTAAGCGGTAGACCCTCGGATTACTTAGACGACACTCGGAGTGTTCGGTGATGCCTTCTATTCTGCTCCCTTGCCCCGTCCCGACTTTCTTTTTCTTTCGGATGCATGTGCCTCAATCAGGTGCTAGGCTCATCTTCAACCTCGATCTTGATGCCCATGAGGCGATGATATTCAGCTGTCCTTTCCAGTTGACTTCCCCGACTTGCTGAATATGGCTTCCGGGCAAAGTCATTATCCACAATTGCGTATTTGTCGACTTGCTTGGCTTATCAACGTGCCATTGTCTCTGCTTCACCTCTCGTGAATACATGGAGGTCCAGGGATGGTCATCCCTTTCTCAGGCAGACGGGTTCAATGGCTCTTTGAGCGACCCCTGCGTCAAGCCAATAGACTTCCAAGGCTTTCCAGCCACGAGAACGACTGGCCTCAATGACGTCCCTTTCTGGATTCTTAATTCCTGGTTCACCATTACTCACTCTCCGTTCGACTCTGCCTGTGGGCCAAGCATATAACTAGGACTCCAATACTCCCATTCCTCACTCTGCTTGTCGACCCAAAGCATACCCTCGCTAAGGAGGTCTTCGATGGCAGTTTGCGACCTCGGTCGGGTCCAGCGGAGGTTCGCCATGAGCATGGAGATGCTCACGTAGCCGAGCACTTGCACCGCCTCAAGCACGGCACTCTGATCCGTGTTCAGCTCCTTGGGGATGGAGCGGATGTAGGGTTTGCTGCCGACCTTGATGATGGAGTATGCAGACCCAAGGGGCTTTAGTGTCCCTACGGCCCGAAATATATCGTCCCTGACAAGTTTGTGAGTATGTGCTCTAGACAAGCGCCGAAGTTAGTGGTGCAACTTACTCCGTGACCTCGGCAGAGCCCTCACTCCTGCTACGCTGAATCATCTCCCGGACCTTCCTGACCTCGAGCAGCCCGCCGTTCTCCCCCCTCGTCTGGCCACAGACCTCGACCACGCGCACGGCGAGCCCAAAGTAAAAGTCGTTCACCGACCTCCCCAACAGTTGGCCCCAGACGGACCCGCCTCCGCTCTTGCCGGAGCTGGAGCTGGCGAGCGGATCGATGCCGATGGCGGCGCACATGCGGGCGAATTGGGCGCGGAAGGCCGGGTCTGACCGGATATCCTTGGCGTGGGTCTGGGCGAACTGCTGCAGCAGGGACCGGAAAACCTCGAGTTGTGTCTGCAGGGCCTGCGCGTTGGAGGTCCGGAGGGCCGAGCCGTGGGTGGCGTACTGAGCCGATGTCAGCCGGCTGCGGTCAAAGGCCGCGAGGCCGACACCTTTGCGGGACATTGTCTGCTTTGGTTGGTTGAGTTAGGGATGGAGTTTGGTGGTTGTGGAGGTCAGGATGCTTTATTTTTCTCTCCCGTGAATAGATGCATGTCACGCTATTGTGTCAGAGACACACGAGTAATCCCGAGCCAAGCTTGAAATAAATGATGCAATGTTTAGTACGTATATAGCAAGAACAGATGATCGGACTGACCAAGCTCTCGTCTATTACATATGTTATATGCCTCCTTCTGAAAGACAAAAACCGGAGAA
The DNA here is from genome assembly GCF_000002495.2 of Pyricularia oryzae 70-15. Classification (NCBI taxonomy): domain Eukaryota; kingdom Fungi; phylum Ascomycota; class Sordariomycetes; order Magnaporthales; family Pyriculariaceae; genus Pyricularia; species Pyricularia oryzae. Next base: position 5,304,585 of record NC_017849.1, on the reverse strand, counting down.
GGAAGAGAGCTATTGGCCAAGAAAAGAAAATAATATTGTATACAGTTTAGTCCAACGTAGATGGCAACTAAACGACCGCTTCCTAATCTACTTAGGGAAACAACTAAGATAAGTAGACAGACAGACAGACTGACTTGGTCACGATACTGGAGAGGGTGCCTTGGGCGCGGGGCAGTAAATATGGGGCATCGGAACAGAGTGGAAACCAACTACACCAATCAACAGCAGGTGGATTTCAACTTGTCTCTCGTCCCTCTGGAGCACGTGATCCCACACCAAAAACCCTACCAATATGCAATTCCGAAGTGGGCCCCCGAAAAAAGAGGGAAACGAAGAACGACTGCTTGTTGGACATATCACCACCCAACTCGACGACCCTGCGATTCCCCCGACGACCATTCATTTTCTTTTCGACCCTCCGACCGATCCGGCAACACCCGCCTCACACATCCACAGACACCGCAATCATGTCGTCAAACAAGCAGAGAGTCCAGTGCTTCGGCAAGAAGAAGACGGCCACCGCCGTCGCCCAGTGCGTCAAGGGCCAGGGCCTCATCAAGGTCAACGGCCGCCCGCTCAACCTCGTCGAGCCCGCCACTCTTAGATACAAGGCAAGCACCGACATTTGTCTGAATTTTGGATTTGCGCCCGTCCCGCCCCCCGCTGGGAACTTGGAAAACGGCTGCCCCGAAGACCGATTTCGAAACCGCCCAAGGAAATATGCGGGAGGTCTCTAGCGGAGGGGGAACGGGCGCGCGGGGAGGAAAGATTGAAGAAAACGCGGTTGGGGACTGTGGCTAATTGGGTGCGATTTGGGAACAGGTTTACGAGCCTCTTTTGGTCATCGGCCTTGACCAAGTTGCCAACATGGACATCCGTGTCCGCGTCACCGGAGGTGGTCACACTTCGCAGGGTATGAGGAGAAATTTTTGCAACCCTTGCAGACACCGGTGTGACTTTGTGAAGGCGAAGCATACCGTAAAGTTTGCACACGATTCGTCATGAGCCAAGCTTTCTAACGTATTCCTTTTCGTCGTTTCTGCAGTCTACGCAGTCCGCCAGGCTATCGCCAAGTCGATCGTGGCCTACTACCAGAAGTTCGTCGATGAGCACAGCAAGAACCTGCTCAAGCAGGCCCTGACACAGTACGACCGTACACTTCTTGTTGCCGACAACCGCCGTTGCGAGTACGTAAACCCTGCCAGCCCCTGGTTTCGATTGTGGTTGTGGTGGTGTCGGGAGAGAGGTGGACAGTCTCGTTCATTCATGTTCCTCTATGGAGGCACATGGGAGAACGGCTATCAATGTCCATCCTCTTTACAACACTATTTCGACCTTGTGTCTGCGATCTTAGTCCAATACTTACCTATTATCCCCTCATTACAGGCCCAAGAAGTTCGGCGGTCCCGGTGCCCGCTCCAGGTTCCAGAAGTCTTACCGTTAAATTTTGTCTCCGGGTATACCACGTGGAGGATGGAGCGGAGGCGTGCAACGGCAGGGGAGTTTTGGACTGGTCACGATGCTTATTGGTCACACTGTCTGCTTTTTCTTGGGGCAAAAGCACGGCGGTCTGACGCTCAGAGCCAGCCGCGGGCAGGCAGCAAGTTCGATCCATCACTTGCTCCAATACACGGGGCTGGCTTTGGCAATCTTTCAAAGTCATGGAGTCAAATCGGATGCCTTGATCGAATTTCCTGGCCAAAAAAGGGAGGGTTACGGATGACCCTTTTTATTCATATTTTTTCTGCTATTTTGCATGGCATGCCTGGTTTCTGGGCTGGGTGTAAAGGGTTACCGGCGAAAATGAAACGCAATGAGATCTTGAGCAATGCTTCGACAATGGGACTTGATGACCGATTAGGAGTTGTGATTTAAGCCGTCATTCCGTGTCCAATGGATGACGGGAACCTGAGTGTCGAGACTGGATGATACCCCTTTGGCTGAGATGGTGGTCCTCTTGTATGGAAACCATGTTCTTGAACGCATGTCCACTTTCCTGTCGTATTATATCAGTGCTGGGGCACAAAGGGCAGCGCGAACATGCAACCAGGCTTGGGTTGCTATCTTGAAATTGATACTGATCATGAGCTACTAGAACTAAATCCGACTTGGATCGAAATCAAGTAGTTAGAACCGGTGAAAATACCGCAGAAAAGAACAATCGATCAGCTCAACGAAAAACAAATACCAGCTGTTCCGAATCTCACAGCTCAATATCCATTCCATCCCAAGTGCCATCACCAACTACGAATTCCACGAGACCAGCCCGATCTCTCGCCCATCGCCATCAAGCTCGACTACCACAGGAAGATACTCATCATCGTCACTGTCTCCATCAGCATCAGCCTCGAGACCAGGCCGTCGCTTCTGCTGCTGCCGTTGTTGCGACTGCATCGGGCCGTCCTCGTCGTCATCCCCACCCGCCGCCGACCCCTCAGGCCCCTGCGGCGGCACACAGTCACTCCTCAGGTCCCAGCCGTACTTCCAGAACCAGGCCTCAAGATCAGCAAACGCATGCCCGACGGCTGCCTGCGGCTGGGTGATGGCATCGCCGAGTCCCAGGAGCGACTCGTTCAGCCACCTCTTGTAGAGCACCAGGGCCTCGCGCAGGCGGCTCCTGCTGCTCTGTGAAAGGCTGTCCAGGATGCAGTGGGATGCTGCGTCGTCTTCTGCGGAGGCGGATGAAGAGGAAGCATTGACATAGCGATCACTATAGACGAGCTGCGCGTGCAGAGCCTTGATCAGCGACCGCACGAGTGCCGGCCTGTCGACGACGAGGCGGTGCGCGCGCAGCAGCACGCGCAGGACAAAGTGCAGCCAGTAATCGAGGCACGACGGGTTGCCGAGGTGGACGGCGGTGAGGAAGGCGAACTGCAGCTCGCCGACGACGTCGGGCTCAAATACGTCCTCGCGGCGGTCCATGACCGAGGTGATGAGCGCGGTCGTGTCGGGGGATGTGGTCTTCGCGCCCGTGGCGAGCTGGTTCAGGTCGAGCCCGGGATCGTCGCGGGGGAACAGGAACGCCAGCTCGCTGCCGACAACGGCCTTGAAGAGCTTGCTGGCCTGGGCAAAGTTCACCTCCCCCTTGGTCGTGTCGGCCGTGTCGACCAGCCACTCGCGCGTGTCCGGGAGCAGGCAGCCCGTCACGCGCCGAAGTAGGTCCTCAGTTATGCAGGACGTGAGGTGGTGCCATATGGCGGTTTTCTCGATGGCCAGGTCCGGATCCAGATCCGGCATGTCCCTGCTCGGAAGGCCCTTGGGCAGGGACGACAAGGGCGAACGGCCACCGTCTTGCCGAATGTTGTAGGGAAGCAGGTTCTGGTAGAAACTTGCAATATTTTCCCTGTGGCTCCTGGCCTCGAACAGACTAGCCGGCTCGCCCAGCACCTCGTTGTACCGATCCCACTGCTTGACCCTCACCATGCCGGCACCCCCTTCCTTTGCCGTGACGCACCAGTAGCCACAGCGCGACATCTGCTGCGGATCCGCCACCCAAACCAAATGCGCCCCGGCTGGCAGACCGCGGAAGCCCAGAACCGGACGGGCAGTCTCGATGGTGAGTGCCGCCATGTCGCAACCTACCGTGAAGCCCTCGAGCAGGTCGAGGATCAGGAACACATCCCCCTCGCCGAGCAGGTCCTGGGGTGACAGGGAGGGCATGCCATCCGTGCTACCCGGTTCGGTCTCTTGCCCGGGTCCGGGCTGTTGATGGATCTGTAGACTTCCATAGGGGTGGACTCCAGTGACGGGCACCGAGACGTAGGATTTTGCACCCGAGGCTGCCGAGTTGGATCTTATCAGGGGCCTTTCGGCCTTGTCGGGTGTGGAGCTGGTTTCAGTCATGTATTTTTGTTCGTTTTTTTTTTTTTCTTTTTTTTTCGGGAGGGGAAGCCTTGTTGTTTTTCCAGACTTAAAAAATTCAACTGTCCGTGGATATGGTCAACGGTAAACCATACCTCTTCCTCCCTTCCGTCCAAAGCAACACAAACTGGTGGTACTATATTCTTATCGTTTGCAGGTGTAACAAAAAGCAGCGTTTTCAGCTCTTGCTTGCTCCCTACGTCATTCCGCAATTAATCCGAGAGCCGATCAAACAAAACCGCTTGATTTTTTACCCAATCCAGTCCAGAGGACGCTCGCTATTGGTATTACTTTGTTATCTCTGTTAGCGCAACCGTCGTAAGGGTGGAGGTGATTTATTTGACCTTGGGGAGGACGGCAGATCAAGATCGATGGATGACGGACTTGGCATGAAGAGAACCGGCGGGTCGCTTTTGCTTGTCATGCATGGGAGTTCTTGGGTAGCCTTTTGTTTTTTTCTGGTGTGAATTTTTAATAGTTTTTTGTTCCTTTTACTTGACGAACCAGCCCCGCGATTGTGGCCCAGAGTTTTGTGATTCGCTTGGTTTTTATTATTATTTTATCAAATTTTATTTTCCTACTTCGTACTTATTTTAATCTGTTCTGTTCCTTTTCTTTCCTTTCATCGTGAAACAAAAGCTTCTAGAAGATGTTCGAACCTCTTGGCATATCTACAAATCGAGAGCATTTTTTAATCCGATCTTGATTAACTGTCAATCAACTGTCAGTCAATCGATTAACCTGCCATAAAAAGTATGTTAGTCAGAGTTAGTATATAAAATCATACCAATCGTTAGATATGTATCAAAACCATATATTCTGGTCAAAAAAATGACAAGAAACCCCACCAACCAATACAACAAATACAATATAACATCCGGAACATGGAAACATAGAACCTATTCTAGTCTGGGACAATGCAACCGGATACATCCGCCCTTTCCACGTCCGATGTCAGGTGGCGCATCACACTTACACACAAAACAAATGCCTGATACGAACTTGCTACAATCACACCCAGGCCAAAAGGTACCACGCACTTTGTTCTCTCCCCCCCCCCCCCCAAAAAAAAAAAAAAAAAAAAAAAAAAAAAAAAAAAACAGTAAAATTGAGACCGGTGAGGAATTTTGAAGTGTCCACCCGCACCTCGTCGTGGTGGTGGTGGTGGGGGGACTAGAAAAAAAAAACTAGACAAGCAGAGTAGCACTCGGGAAGAACAATTCTAGCAAAAAAAAAGCAGCACCACCCTCCCCCCAATGCCCGGCAAGCCGCATGCCGACAGTGCGTGGTGATGCAGCCAAGACGAGGCGAAATTCAGTCCCTCATGTAGCTATGACGGCAAAGGTTTAAAATGAAATAAGGGCACAGCTGACAAAAAAAAAAGGGTATGGTAATCTGCGTGTGACAGGGCGAACAAATGTACTACGTTAATACTATAATATACTATAATAGACTAAATACCTACATATCCTGCACCCAGCCATCCTCATCTTGCACGTCACAGAATCGGCTTGTGCTCAGACACCCAAAAGTATACATGGATACAAGGCAACGGCGCCCTGTACGTGTTTGGACGACCCTGAAATCCCATCTCGTCTCACAGCCCACAAATAATTCCCTGGTTCCTGGCTCCCTTGTCTGTATATCATCGGGTAGTCTGCTGCAGCCGCCTTGGGCCAACGATGGGATAACGCCGTGTTTACTAACCGTGTTCGCCATCTGCACCTCCGCAGCCCCGTTTTCCAACCGGATATGCTGTCATCTCGAACGATTTTGTGTCGATGGATCAAACAAAGCAAATATTTTAGCCGTTCCTCAAGTGGATGGTTTCCTTCAAATTGTCCACATGCACCAATACCGTGAGTAGCCGCAGTTATCAAGATCATGCAGTGAATCCAAGCCCGTTTATTACTGTCATTGCTGCTAGAGTGCCTTCAATGCACTTATCTCGACCACTTCTGCTCAGCTGGGCCTGGTTGGACTCCTGCTTCAAAACCTTTATGTCATCCATCCCATTGTCTCTACCCATCCCGACCGTTCAAACCTCAAGATGCATCCTCATAACAGATGCTTCCTTCAGTGGAAAACTAGTAAAAAAATAGTACTGGTTCCAAAGGAGCTGCCAAAAAAATACCATAAGCGAGACAAGAGAAAAAACACAAAACAGAAAATAAATAAGGCAAACAGAGAATAAAGAAAAAAAGAAGCAAACACCCCAGAGACATTAGGGACTAAAAGTATCGCGCGTGCGAAACCTCTTATAAGATCGTATGCCATGATACAATAAACCCTCACAGCAGTGGCGCTCGGGTTGCTGAGACCAGCGAAATGCATGTTGCCGTGTACAAACGCCCTCCCCCCTTTGCTATGCAGAAAGAATGTTGATGATTGTTAAGAGTCTGACATTAAAACGAATGGGTGGCCTGGGTATTCGATGTTGGCGTTCGTCTAATGCGGTTATAATTATTGATGGAACCAGGTAAGATCCATTGTTGCGTCTTGTAGAGGATGACAAGTCTGCGTCGCGTGTCGTCATATGAGAATCGGGCCATTTAAGGCAGACTGAACAAGACTCCAGGCAGAACACTTCAGAACGGCCCATACGATACGATGGTGCTTTTGTCATCGTCGTCGGTCGTCCAGTCCGTCCACCTCTTCTTGCCACCAGACCCCAGAGCCACGACTGTCTTCACATCCTCAAGTGCTTGGAATCCATGCCGTCTTCTGCGCATCAGATCGAGCCACGGTTAGTGCAATCAAGTTCGAACTCTGGACAGATGGGCGATCGAATAAGGCCGCGTCTGCCCGGACCCATGCTGGCGGTCAAAACCACTAACGTTGATTATACATGGCCTGGTTGGACCCTCCGTACGGCGAGGCCGGCTGGTAGCCTTGCATGTAGCTAGCGTTGTAGTCGGGGAGTGGCTGCTGTTGTACCGATGTCGACGTAGCCGCTGGATACTGGCCTGCTTGGTAGCCGATCGGGGGCAATTGTACGGCGCCACGGGCTCCGGCGTAGCCATTCGATGATTGAGATACATCCGAACCAGCCTGGCCTTCGGTTGAACCACCTTGGCTTTGGGCCGCTTGGCGCTGGCGTTCCTCGTCTGCCTTGCGTGCAGCCTCTTCCTCCTTTTTGCGAGCCTTCCACTCTTTGCGGATCTCCTTAAACTCTGTAGAGATGTAACCTCGGGTTAGTATGCCTTGTTCCGCCATTTAGATTCTAGTGGCGCACGTCTAGTGGGTGGGTGCTGCCATGTTGCGATATCATGCAAAGGTAGACGTGTTGTGCATGTGGGGGCCCAGACGCATCCCGGTATAGTGGTTCACCCTTGCGGCCGCTAGCCGGTGGAGGTAATGTGGACGACCATCTTTGACGTCAAACCTTGGGGTCTGTTTCGGGAACCCTTTTGGTGCTATGAATAACCTGCCTGGCCCTGCCACAAAGTACTCACGAGACCAGGCTGCGCGCTTTTGGCAATAGGCGCCAAAACCCAAACAGACTATACTTAAAAGTGAGGGGTGAACTCCGAATGAAATAAAAAATAAAGTACTCGCCTTCAGGAGTGCGCTTTTGACCATGCGACTGCATGGTCACATGCGCGTTTAAATGGTTTAATGTGCCGTAGGCTTTTTCACAACCTTGCCATCCACACTTGTACATGCGCTCAATTTCTTCGTATCGTCGCCTAGGGCGTTTGTGTTGTTGCGCGCCGGGTATTGGCACAAAAGAGTAAACCTGCAGAGAGTTTGCGCCTCATGTTAAAATCATAGTTTCCCGGTCCGCTTGCGCATAAGCAAGACACCGATAACTAGCGCCGAGACCAAAACCGCCGCCCAGAATGCTAATCGCCTGCCGTCTGCCGTCAAGAGGAGAATGAGAAACTAACCTGGTTCGGTCGCGCCTGAGGCGGTGCCGAGGTTGGCGTTTGCGGGAAGACATGATGGCCGGGTGTCAGCGGGGCGCCGTGCTGCTGCCCATACCCAGACCAGTCGGGTCGCGGTTGGGCATAGAGGTTGCTGCCGGGGTGCGCGTAACCGTGCGACATGTCCTGCGAAGGGGGCCCGTACGGCGAGTATTGGGCGGGAGCCCCATACGTTGGGCTAGGAGCGGCGATGGATGGATCTATGGGTGCACCTCCCGTGTCAGACTTGATATCCCGCTGGTGGACAGCCGGGTAGCTGCGATGACGTGCATCCTGAGGCAGGGATGCGGACGGACTTGTTGGTGTTTGCGCCATACCTCCACTGCTGCCACTATGATTGCTAGCCGGGTGGTATGATCTCTGTTGGAGGTGGTCCGGAAAGGAACTCGACCGCGCCGAAGCTGGATATACGCCGTACTCGGACGTGGGTGTCGCCGAGGCCGAGTAGTTGCCTGGATTGTTTGAACGCACTTCTTGCTGCGCAGATGCGTTATATTGCGCAGCAGACGAGGTATCTACGGTCACAGATTGGGCCTCAGACTGGTTGTCGCCGCAGTTGCTAGGATAGGGCGAAGGCAAACCTGACTGCGAGTAATCCGACGCACTGCGATCCATGGATGGACCTACAGACGTTGCAAGTGTCGGGGTGGTCGCGTCTTGGCGTAAGGTTCCCGTCTGTGGGGAGCCTGACCGATGCAGGGTGGATGAGGAAAGCTGGTGGTGGTGCTCAACGAACGCGTGACGAGGCTGGCGTGACGAGGCCAACATACTATGTCTATACGACACGGGTTCCCGCGAAAAAAAAGTGATCAAGGGCAAAGAAGCAAAAGAGTCAGAAGGAAAGAAAGAAAGAAAAAGGCCGGAGGGATTTTAGGTCTCGGCCAACACCTAGTAAGTCCAGGCTTGTCAGAGATGGTCTGCCCCTCGGCTTGATTCGATCTTGAGATCCGGCGTAATGGGGGTCGTCAAGGTTGGAGGATGGGGGAGGAATATCTTTGGTGGAATTGTCTTTTCGCCTTATGATCGTTCTGGTGTTGGATTCGAAGCCGGAGGAGAGACCGGGCTGGTTTTCTTGTGCTAGAAGCGAGGAACGCGCTGCATAAAGACTGTTCGTCACGAAGCTTGGGTACGTACAACCCAGGTTGAAGACGGCGGAAGACGCCGGCTTATCAAGAATCGGTTTCGACGGGCTCGCCGCTCTCGAGCTGGACCTGGCTGGCTGATCCGCGATCGACTAGGCCAGGAGAGACAGAGAGCAAGCGCCGCTACGCTACCCCCCTCAGGGTATCTCGACAGACAAGTCTCTCGAGGATGGAGATTGTCGTCGAGCTCGGACCTTTGACGCTCAGGAGACTGAGTGACTGACTGACTTCACACGACGTGTACCGTTCCGTTCCGTTGCGCAAAGCAGGCAATGTTCACGGGTGGTGTGCGATGAGATTGGCGGTGGAGTTGAGGATGAACCAAAGTCTGGCACTAACGAGATAGCGCGAGGCCAATCTGCTGGACCGCCGCGACCCTGTTGGCTTGCGCTTGCGCTGTCTGATGGACTGATCCGGTTGCAGATAGTAGCGGCTTTTCCAGGGGTGGTGCTAACGACAAACTTAAAAAAGGTTCCGTTCAGATTTTCAAGTAGTGCGTGCCAGATGAGCTTAGCCGTGCTACCGGTTGCGATTTTTTTATGAGAAAAAAAAAGTTGAACGAGGAAGCTAAAAAGCGGGGAGGAAATAGTTCCAAAAACCGGCCTCTTTTTTTTTTTCTTGTGTTAAATGTTCTGTTATTTTTTTCGTTTTTATTCCCCCCTAGCAGAGATGATGACACCAAGTTTAAGGGACTGGTAAGGGTGTGTGCGAAAAAGATGTCTTTATACGGGCTGTGCTGGTTGGTGTCGGCACGAAAGGCCGGGTGTGAGAAAAAGAGAAAGAAGCGGCAGAAGTGACCGAACGAAGGCAACAGGCAGGCGGCACTGTAAGTAAGTAATAGTAATTCTAAGGTAGTTGTGGTGTACGGGCACGGCCTGGGGCTGGGTTGGTTGAGGAAAGCAAAGCAGGTACCGCTCTCTCAAGGATGTCCAGGGAATGTAAAGGTAAGTAAGGTAAGGTAGGTAGGGATGGTAGGCAGGTACAAAAAGGTAAGGTAAGGTTGGCAGCCCGAGGAGCTGGTCTCGTCTGGTCTAGGTATCGCGGCCGTTTCCCTGATCAGTTGTGAGTGCAGGCCAGCCCCAGAGGGAAAAGAGCAAATCAAAGGAAGAAGGAAATTGTGGACTAAGATTGGTCCAGGGATTCTCGGAAGCTATGGGCGGGGCTGATTAGTCTGAAAGGCTGAGAAATCCTGGTAGGTCAGAGTTGAGTCGCAGGCGCTGAAGGGCGATCAGCGGAGGCGTTCTGGGACCAGGGCTTCCCACTAAAAGTCGCCGTCTGGTCGTGCGTGATTGTATGATGTTTGGCACGGCGTGGTCCTTGGTTATGGGGTTCTTTTTTTTTTTTTTGTTTTTTTTTTTTGTTTTTTTTTTTTGCCTTTTTTTTTTTGCCTTTTTTTCTGCCTTTTTTTGCTGCTCTCCTCCGTCGCTCTTCCGGGCCCAATTTGTTTTCTTGCTCCCCAGTGGCGTTTTTTTTTCTTGCATGCGCGCCCTAACTAACTTCCGTAGACTGGGTGTAGGTTACTCGTTTTTTTATGTCGCGTCTATGCCTGTATAATGCGGTGTAGATTTGTTCACATAGACGGAAATGTACGTAAGGTGAGGAAAGATACCTAGCTGGTTCTGGCCGAGACCGACCTGTATGACTGCACCGCCTATTCTGTTTCTCGCTGGTTGTTTACCCGAATCTGACCTGGCCTTTTTTTTTTTTTTTTTTTGAGTTTTGCAAATACTGTCTCCCCTCCATCAAACTATATGGTCTTTGATCTCATTTTGGAAGACCTCGATCTCGACCCATCATGACTCTTGTCTATATTTTTGACAGTTTACACTGAATAATGTCCTTTTTCCCGCTCAAAATCCAAACAAACAATACTTATAGGCTGTGATCAGTCTCTCGATGAAGTTTGGAGGGGCAAGCCAAAGCACGATATTGTGGATCGCGCATGGGAAGGAATCAAAAGGGCGTACACACAGTATCATAAGACACACCTCCTCGTGGAGAGTAAGAATAAAAAAAAGAGTAGTACTACGGAGTAAGAATTTACCTGCCCAATGCCAAGGGGGAAATTGCTTGCCGGGAGCCCCACACTGACTTCACCACGACAACACGAGTCGTGCTGCCAGAGACGGGCAATTGAATGACCGCGTCACCACCCAATCTGGATGCCTACTCGCGAGTTCGCGGGTTTATGTCAGCGGAATCCTTGAGTTGTTTCAATTTTTGGGTAATTATTCCATGTAATTATAGAGTATAGCCCATGACATGACGATTTGAGAGATGAGGAAAAGGGAGAAACAAGATCCAGACTTGGCTGGCTGGTTTGACAACTTTGGGGCTGCTTGGGGCTTGCTCCCCTAATTGGGTTGGGGAGGTGACGTGCATACGGTCAGCCACGGAAGTGGGATCTTCGAAGGCCACAGCTCAGGCGCTGGGCCACTCGAAACAAAGCAAGACGCCTCCAAAAGGAGTAAATCCGCATAATGTGACGAGGCAACGCAGCAGGTAGATTGAGAGAACGAGATAAAAGGCTAGGCACACGAACCGGGAGAGGAGTCAGGGAGCAAAAAAAAATCATTAAATAAAATATAATCAAAGAAAAATGCCAAAAAAAGAGATACATTCAAGCTCAGGAGGGGCGAAATGAGAGGCTAGTACGTTGTTTGTCGGCGGCGATGCCCTCAAAACCTGGTCCTTGAAAGGTATGGGCCGCGTCGACGACGTGGGAAAATGCCCCCCCCCCCTTGTCGCGCGAGACACGAGTAGGGGTAAGGAATCCCCTTGCAATATGCCCCGCCAGGCTGCGGTGACGGTACCGGTGGCTTAGCGTACTGTGAGTCTGTGTGTCTACATGAGGTGCGCAGCAGTAGGGTACTCAACACGTAGCTAGGCCGGTACTAGACAAGCAGTAGGTAATAGTTGACGACAACCGGTGATGTTGAGCACGAGCTATTTGCGTCACGACTGGAATGAGGAAGAAGGACCTGTTTTTTTCTTGATTGCATGCGAGACAAGTTCAATAGCAGCGAAAGCGACGGACGTGCTGCACCATAAAGGACCGAATTCTGGCGAGACGCGATCTTCCTGACCGCTGGCAGGACATATTGGCAACAACCCTCAATACCGATTTTGGCGATCTGCTAACCTTGGAGGGATGAAAGTGCCTAATCGGGAGAAGGTGGTTTGATCTTGACAAAAAAGAGATCCTCATACTGTATTTTCCCCCCCTCCTCCGGTTAACAATAAATGTCGCCATAGCAAATAGCGGCGGCGGCTCTGCTTTGATCGAGATACAGGTGGTAAATGCAACGCAAGTAAAGCATGGATTGTAGCTATTTTGACCACCCTGACAGTGTGGCTTTCCTACAACACAAAATAGGCCTAGAAGCTGAAAACGTGTACCTACCCATGGTAGCAGGTACCTGACGTGGTAGCTACCTTGGCCGTCCACTTTGGTGGGTAATGTCGCGGCCACCGACTGCTTGGACCGCTACGGTCTGCGGGGCTTCTGGGCATTACTATGGGAATCTGAGGGGCGGATACTTGCAATAGAGAATCGGGGGACAGGGATGCGTGTGAACTAAGCTGTCAACAAGCACGTCGATGATCTATGGTGATTGCAAGAGCGAGCGATCAAGTTAAGCCAAATCAAAGCAAAACAGGTTTAGCGCGAATTGTACAAGAGCAGGGTGGATCCAAGTTGGTGTTAGTCGGGTGGCTGTGGTTCCACTCGACCCCTGGGGCTGGGAAGGATTTCCGACCGAATTGTTACCGGTACTCGATATGTCGCAAACTGTATTCAGGATGGACAAAATAAGAATCCTGTAAGGTCTGAACATGGGCATGTCAAAAAGTTTTGTCTATAGGAGATCTGGTTGTGGTTCCATCCAGTGTCTGCGCGCACATGTGTCTGTCTACGTAGGTAAGTTTTTCTTCTTTTTTTTTTTTTTTGGCATGCTTGTGTGTGTGTGTGTGTGCATCGGCTATTCTGCCATTCCCCGATTTCCATCTTGGGTACCCACACCATCTAAATTTCCAATGGGTACCCTGTCCTGGCGAAAGAGCGAGCCATTCTGAGAGGGTTACAAGGGTCTATCTACCCTTTTCCTTTTGAAAGGGACGGGACTCCGGGGGTTTGGAATGCTCACGGCTGTAATTCCGCTCACTACTCTGCTTTATCCACAGCTGGCACCCGCCAAGACGTCCAACTCATCTCAATGTTTTGCAGGGTGCCGGAGGGACGAAACGCACGAGCAACGTTCAGCTGAATCCAATTCAGGTCTCGCATCAGGGCTGCAGACCCGTTTTCAAAGAGCTGGGCAGCGGAAGGGTGAAAGAGATGCAGTAGGGCAGACGAAGTGGTATGGTAAATATCGCTAACAGATTGCCGCGTATGCTGTGATTGTTGCGAGGATGGCATGACCTTACGGCTGCAGCGAGCCAGTCAGCAGAGCCCACTTTATGCCGAGATGGATGTGGTGGTGTGCATGGCCAGAACCGGATGGAGTCGGTAAAAGCTTTCAGTTCGGTTGGGGATGCCAGCTCTTGACGGATTCTTTGGGGTTTTTTTTTTTTTTTTTTTTTTTTGCTGCGTGAGAAAGAAAAATGTTTTGTGCGCAATGTGGACCAAGCGTAAGCAGGGTGAGCTTTTTTCTTAAACCAAAGTCGCGCGACTAAGTTTATCCGTACAGTAGTAAACCGGGGGAGAAAAAGAAATAGAAAAGAAACAACGCCAGCAGTCAGGCCAATAATTGACAGCGCGTCATTCGTCGTGCAGCCATCAATCTCTCTTTCCCGCAGTGCGACGGCGTGGTGCTGTGCAACAAGCACATTCACCCGGGGGTGGTCGCGCGTTCTCAACATTGACAAGGCTCGCGCAAAACAAACCTCAACCAAGGAAAGGCATGTGTTGATGGACCATGACATGGCATGGCATTTGATGATTGCACGACACTAGGCGCAGCGATCTGAGCTGCCAGGCAGACTGGACCGATCGGTTGACTGCCAGTGCATCCACTCCCTTTCCCGTCACTTGGGCTTGCTTTACAATTGCGGTACGAAATTCCGTATCCTATTTGGCCTGCCTACCTTACCTACCTAGGTAGTCGCGTACATACTTTTAATCTACTTGTACTACTCCGTATACAGGGTACTGTGAGTGCAGACAAGCCGGTTGGGGGTGGAGGTGGAGGTTAGCTTTCGACGGCGCCGTCAAAAGGTCTCTGAACGCCTCTTGGATGATGTCCTCTGATCTTTCTTTCTCCCAACAACGAATGGCCTGACAAAGGATGGGGAATTAACTTGATGGGGGCCGCGGACTAGCCCAAACGGTTTAGATGAGTTACCGACTAATCAGTTAGGGCGAAGATCTCGCGAGCTTGTTTTTGGTGCCAAGGTTGCCGAAGACATAAAATAAAAACAAAAATCGTTGTGCGAGTCAAGAACCTCGTCGGGCAATGTCTGTCTGAGCACAATGATCTACCCATTAGAACCTAATCATTGGATTAATTAATACCTTCCTTGCCTAGTCGAGGCACAATACCCAACCATATGGGTAACCTAGTCTAGTTGTAGATCAAGTACGGAGCAAAAAGTGCAGACGATCTACTAGTTCTGCTACCTCCTTCCGGAGGATTTTGTGCTATGCTAACCACATTATGCCCTAGGAGGTTTGCGCAATGCACGCAACTAGACTAGTCCAGTCAGAATTGACACATTTGCGAGGGGACCGGACCAGACCCCCCTTTTTCCATTCTTATTTTGCTTCCTTGGTTTTAGTCTCAGGGGACTTTCTACAAATCACCAAAGCTCGACAAGCAGACATCCGAATTACGGTGACTCCCTAAAGAACACGCGCGAAATGCAACGCACAGGTGGCCAGCACATGACAGCAAGCATCACCGTTCGGACGGTTCAAGTTTTGCCGGCAACACGTTGGCGACGCACGCAGCTTGGCGTCCAATGCACATTGCCAGACCGCCAGATACCAAACAAAATAAATACCTACCTATACCTGAAGAGAGAGAGAAAAAAAAAAAAAGGTACAACTATCTAGTGGCAGCCAATAGGGTAAACATCCCCAGCCCTGGCAAAGCAAGAGCGAATCACGGAGTTGATTCGGTCTCTTCTGTTCTTTTGATTTTTATTCTGTGGATGCCTGCAATGGAGGCCCAGGGCAAGTTCAGCTGAGACGATTGTGTGCCGAGCCGTATCCTGAGCCAGTTGTGCTCGGTCTCGCGTAATTTTGAATTGGCCAGATGCTCTGGGTGCTAGACACAATTACAAAAAAAAAAAAAAAAAAAAAAAAAGTGGCAATCGAGTAGAGGAGTGGGGACGGGCAGGCGGAAAAGAATTGTGGCTGTTGTCTTTTGTTCACTTGCTCAAACGAGCAGAGCGCGAAGACAAAAAAGAAAAAAAAGTATTCAACGCTACATGTGTGTGTACCAAAAGTGAGACACCTATATTCCTGAACCCCAATTCATAATACCTGATTGATCGCATTCGATAGCTTCAGAACCCCCCAGACCTTGGGCTGCGGCCCCCAAGGTAACTTTTACTATACTCTTTCTGGGATGGCAGAACCCCAGTGGCGGTTCCTCCAGGCTAAAAGCCTATCCATCAATCTTAGTGCCAACGAGATCGCGGCGAACCAAACTGTCGGGAACGCTAAGTCGACACTAGATCAGCAGCGTTCCATGCCCGAAAGGGGCATGGGCGGGTAGGTTCAAGGAGGCAAGTCAAGTGAATGAATCGCAAGCAAACAACCAATTTAGGCGGGCAAGCACCCTTTTTGTTTTTCTTTTTTTGGTTTGGGAAGGATTGAAAAAAAAAGTCGCAGCTAAAACACAGTGACATTGTGTCAGCGTGGTAAGCTAGGTAGGTTCGCTAGCTAGCCCCAGCCAAGGCAGCTTATAGCCTACGTATAAGTATTATGCATAGTACCTAGACATACTTCCCGACAAGCTGGACTTGAAATTAATCAATACAGAAAAGGGTAGGGTCCGGTAGGGAACAGCTTGCCTTACTTGTCTGTACTGTATGGCAGGTTGTTCGTCCGTACAGTGTATATTGCCGCACACCTACCCTACCACGAGACCACACCAGTACTTTTGATACCGTCTCCTGTATCTGTATCTGTATCTGTATCTGTATCTGTATCTGTATCTGTATCTGTATCTGTATCTGTATCTGTATCTGTATCTGTATCTGTATCTGTATCTGTATCTGTATCTGTATCTGTATCTGTATCTGTATCTGTATCTGTATCTGTATCTGTATCTGTATCTGTATCTGTATCTGTATCTGTATCTGTATCTGTATCTGTATCTGTGTTTATGTCTGTAGATGGGAATTAATGCGACGCGCGGAAACAAGTAACATTTTCTCCCACGAGGACAAGAGAAATTTATCCTCTCCCCAATTAAATCTGTCGTCATTGGCGGGCGACTGTTACCTTGGAAATGGGGGGAGGGGTCCGGCGACGGGGGTTAACAACTTTGGAAATCTCGCAGTCGTGGCATTGAAAAGGAAGCCAAGACTTACCGTTGTGTCGGCATCATTTTATTCTGCAAGGGTTGGTTGACATGCTATTATAGCTGCCAAATCTTAGCTGCTGACCGTATTTTCGTCTAGGTATCTACCTTGGCTTGCTAGGCACGGCTAGGGTACTATGTTGACGATATAAACATGGTCCCGTTTGATATTGAAACATACAAACCATTATGTACTTCGTATAGCAGGTATGCAGTGGAAATATCCAATTTTAACCTCGGGGGAGGATTTCATCACCCACGGAAAAGAGGATCAACATTCGTGCGCATGGAGTATGTATGTGCCTCGTTTACAGTGATGCAATAAAATACAATTCTGAGCTGTGGGCGAACAAAAATGGCCCTCGCTTGCACTTTTGCATATGGCACAAGGAAAGGAACTGGATGGGCTAGGCACACGCATACACACACACACACGCACGCACGCACGCACGCACGCACGCAAGGGTGGCTAGAATCTTGGGCGTGGCCAATCCCCCCCGTTGTTGGAGCAAGATGCATCGCCCGGCACACCCACTCTCACCGCCGCCTTTTTCTCGGCCACACAGCCAAGTTTCGCAGGAGATCCTGGGTATTATGCTCGGGGTTTGGACAAGGAAATGAACAAAAAAAAAAAGAAATAATGCATAATTGCAACCAACCCACGCGCGGTACTAGGTCAGCAGACACACTGATTCTTTCACATGTCCCATCGGCACGGCCTTGCAAGAAAAAAGGGACCCCCGATTAACCCAATTAATGGGCCCCGATTTGTCGACGCGAGATTCCCATCACAGAGTTTGGAGAGGCGCAGGAGTCACAGTATACGGTACGGCAGGGGCAGCTGGGTTACATCATTCTGGTGTTTATTGTATTTTATTTTATTTTATTTTATTAATTTTCACGTTATAGCATACGGATATTATTAATGTTCAAGGTCATAAGCAAAAGTCCCGACTTCTTCCCACTTACGGAGTACTACACATTTTTGTTTCTTTCAAACTTGCCCGGTTTGACACATGCACGTCTCTGGGTTTACTCATCTGCCGAAAAGGAAAAAGCGCAAAACCAAAAAGAAAAGAACAACCCGCGCCCACAATTGAGAAATGAAGTAAAAGTCCCTCTTGGAGTGTGAAAGAAAGCAACGTCGATCGGAGTAACGTCCGTGAACCCTGTCTGCGGGCTCGGATTGGCGGATGGCAGTCAAGCAAGCATATTGGCCCACCAAAAGAGTTCCCATTTTTGTTTGCGAGGTAATCCCTCGAGACCTCTAGGCTAATACCGAAGGGGAAGATGGCAGGTGGCATAGCGTTACAGATTTGTCCAGACGTGGAAGGGATGTGCCTGTGTGGGAAAGAACAAAATGATTGAATATTGGATCGAGGCAATTTTTCCCGGTACCTACGATGTGTCAAGACGAATCACATTCAATGGCTTTCCCTCCCCCTCCCTTGGTACCTTGCCCAAAAGTATTTCATCACATCTTTTGCGCGGTACCTCTCCAACTAAAAAAATAAATAAAAAAAAATAAAAACACAGTCATCCGCGGATTGACAGCCGCACGTACTGTAAGATAGAAAGAAAAAAAAACCATCCTTCCCAGCCCCCCCTTGAATCCTATCTCGTACCCAAGCGAGCCAAGATGGGCTGGAAAATCCAACGGTCCCATTGAGTCGCCCATTCTGGTCATCACCTCGTGGCGACCAGCGAATAGTTTGGATGTTTTTCTTGTATCCAAGTTTGTACCAAGCGCCCGCGTTTATCCCGTCTTGCCCGTTTACTTCATGTGTGTCAACCTGCCAATCCAATCGTGATATTACTATTTTTTTTTTAAGTAGGTTGGAGCAGGTGGGAGGGAGCAAATAATGCACTGCGGCAGACCACACGTCTCGAATACAGTACCCTTCAATGCCCGCCCAGGTAAAGAGAGGTACTTGTGTACCTTGCAAAAAGGTCGACCCCGATTTTTCGTCGGTCGTGTCCCACAATGTCGGGAGGGGGAAGGTAAAATAACATACAAGTAAAAATACTGTGCACATAAAGAAACATGATAAAAATCACTGTAAGAAAGATGGGATTCCAAATCGGATCATGGACACCATGGTTTTCTACCAAGTTAAAGCATGACAAAGTGACATGGGCCGAACACATGGCGAAGCATGGATCAAAGGACAAGGGCGCGCGAGCGAATGCAACCCAAGGAATGAGCAACGCGGGCCAAGGCCAAGTTTTCTTCCCCCCTCCCCCTACCTCTTTTTCATCTTTGTTCCCTTTTGGTCAATTACTCTGCAACCTACCAAGCATGCTGCTGGCCAATACCAACTGATCCTGTACCACCCGTACTGTGTGATTGGCAATCGATTTGGCCAGTTTGAAATGGGTGTGGTCGAATGAAACGCTGTGCAACAGCTCCAATAGGGATATATAGCCGGTGCAACTTAGCTTATTCAGGGTTTCGGGTCCAGGGCCCATAGTAATCAGTCAGATATTTGATAATATCTTGCTGCTGCAGTACCTGATGTACGGTACATACCTTGATACGTACTTTCAGTACCGTACCAATATCTATTGGTGTCTGCCGTCTTTTTACTTGGCATACCATACCACGTGCAGTCCATCTCTCCATTTACCTACCGGTAGCAACGGTAGGTAACTTACCGTACCACGTAGGCATCCAGTTGCCAAGGTACTCACAGTATCATCCAATCTTAGTGGGTTATGCCCAAAGTGCCTTCCATTGGTACCGCGGGCTTTTTGCCTGACCCACGCCTGTCCTCACCGTACATCTTTTACTGTCTAATGACCCACTACCAGGTGTTCCGGAATGGCGGCAGTAACACCACATTCGAGGTCATTATTGTCCATCATCCATTTCAAACTCCATGCCAAGAACAGGGTGAATTGCAAAAGCAAGAAGCAGGGCAGTTCCCAGTATTGCCTCTGTGTGCTTTGTATTATTTTGATTTTTTTACCCTTGATTTTATTTTTCGTCTGTTCCTCCTGTTGTATACACGACCAAGAACGCCAGGTCAACAAAGAGACAGGGCACCGCAGGCTGCGTGCCCGCTTCGCCCGCCGGTTCCATTACATTGATCCGCTGGGTGGGCTTGCAAAAGGCGAGTCTAGATGCCTTTCCCTCCCGGGCATGTTGCGCCTTTTGGCCGGCCGCCCTTGCTGCTGTCGGGCCGAGTGGGAAAATATTCACCAAGTAATTTACGTGCGACTCGAATTATTGTTCTATTTTCTTTACTTCTTTCGCGTTCATTTTTTTCTGGAGAAAATCAAACTCGTCACCTTGCTCCTCGGCATGGGAGGAAAGGGGGGCGGGATGGGGACGGGGTTCAGGCACTAGGCAGGTGATTGTAGATACGCGGATATCGCTCCGATGCCTTTTGCAGCATGCTTCTTGCAGAACAAAATTTGTCACCTTTTGTTTTTGATTGTCTGGTGGTGGCGATGACATGACATGGTACAAACGGGGACGCCATCGGTCATCGGCGCTGACATTCCCCGCTGACGTTTTTTTTTTTTTTTTTTTTTTTTTTTTCTCTCTTCCTGTCTTTTCCCCT
Source organism: Pyricularia oryzae 70-15 (assembly GCF_000002495.2). Lineage (NCBI taxonomy): Eukaryota > Fungi > Ascomycota > Sordariomycetes > Magnaporthales > Pyriculariaceae > Pyricularia > Pyricularia oryzae. Next base: position 5,284,561 of record NC_017849.1, on the reverse strand, counting down.
CTCTTGCATTTCCCAGGGTAGCACACCCGTTGCCACGACGGGGGGTCACAGCTCAAATCTCAGCTATTTTCTGCCACGGGGAATCTTGTAACACGGCAGTAGGCCGGGCATGGAAAGGGCAACAAAACAGCTGGATCCCAGAGCACAGGTGTGCCAATCAGCCCACCGAAAACCCCTACCTGTTCACCTGGCCAGCCCCAAAATCTCAGGGCCCCTTGTAGGCTGTAATAAAAAAAAGAGTTCGTGGGTTTCTTCGCTGTTTCGAGCGAGAGCGCGCCTCCGGGGACGGGGACGGAATCAGAAAAAGCTTCCATCAAATGTTGATTTTGATTGCGACATTCAACCAAAACGTGGGAAATGGGTCCTACCCCCTTCAATTAGAAACTTTCCAAGACGCTAATTTACAGGTAAATCAAGATTCCCCAACTCAACCCAACCCCAGTTTGCTAGGAACCACAACCGCGTGTCTCACGGCCCCCAAATTTCCCTTTGGACGAGGGGGAGGGATGGATGCGACCCGGTCAAGCCGGTGTAATTTTAGACGTTCGAAAAGAGCTCATGGAATGTTCGGCACCCGGGCCCCCGGCCTCTATTTTTTTTTTTTATACAACGTAGACACGGTAAGGGTATCACAATTTGCAAAGCTCGGATTAGGCTACGCGGGCACTAACATGGATTGTTTAAAAGCTTCAAGAAAAGCCGTAGGTGTACCTATACTGCACTGTAATAACTGCCATTCATTGAAATTACAGTAAGCTTTCGGCTGATTTTAGGAGGCAACCTGATAGATGGAGCTGGCACCATGTGGTACGACAATTGTTGCCGTTTCCGTCCTTGGCCCTTGTTTTTTCTTTTCTTCTTCTTTTCCCCATCACTTCCCTGTCTTAACCTTTACAGCTGTTAGGCCCTTTTTTTGCTTTAAGGATGGACGCCCAAAAAAAAGACGTTTTAGTCTAAAGACGGGAAGATCATTTTGGTGTTTGTTCACTCTTTTGGTTCATGGCGACCCAGTCATGAAGCCTGTTTCCCCGGGTTTAATAGCTAGCACTCCATACTAACCATTCTGCCTCCCTTCTGGGCCCCGACTAGCGGCCGGGTAAGTCAAATAAATGTCTAGGTCTAGGTCAAAAAGATTGCATCATTGTCAGCCCAGCCGTTGTTTGATCGTAGAAAAGAATGAAAAAAAATGAAGCGAAATGCATGGCAACTAATTCCCCGGCAAACCACTCCGGCGGCTGACTTCCCGAAGCCCTCTTCTACAGATGAACCTCCACTTCGAGGTTAGGTAATGTAGGTAGGTAAGGTAGGTGATAGGCAAGGTAAGCTGAGGTGTTTGGTAAGGTACCTAGGTAAGGTATGTAGGTACCTTACTTTGTGATTGAATCATCAATTGAATGGGTGAGACCAAGGATCTGACCTGCAGTCGCCCATCTCCACGTGACAGTATTATTATTGACGTGTACCATCGTCTTTGTCTCTCCCACAAGCCGTTACCAAGTTCCAGACAAATTTATCGAATTGCCATGTTGTAGACAATGGTACCCTGCCTCTTTTGCCTAGTCGAAACAGATATTCAGGTAGCCTATCTCTTTGGCGCACTCGTACTTCGTATTTTTTCTATTTACTCTTGGCCGGGCCTAGCTTCATTTTGCCATCCCGTACATCGGGCCAGTAGTTAACAAAGGCTTTCACGCAAAGACTTCCGGCCGGGAATGTAACTGCCAAGCCAAAAGAGCTGCAAGTCCCTCCTGTAGATTAAAAAAAAGGGTTTCAACAAAAAAGAGAGGATGATCTACCTACGGATACTCTCCTAAGATAGTGCCGGCAAGGCATTGTCGATCAGTTTAGCTAGCGTTGAACCTTCGTCCTCCTTCCCCCCCTCTCTTCTTCCTCTTCCTCCAAGTCCCCATCCTTTTGTGCTTTTCTTTTTTCTTCTCTTGTTTTATTTTTCTTCCTACACCCCTAATGACACACCCCCTTACAATACCGATTACACTTACAACTTGCATACTGCATCTTTTGTGAGTTGGTGTCTCGGCGTGTTTTTTTCGAGTATCTCTTGCCAAGGAGAGTTCTTTACGTACATATTATACGTCAGACAGGGACAAAATAGATAACAAAAAAAATACTTTTTAAATGTCAACGATAACCATGAGAGTTATAGCCGTCTCATCTAATGTGCACAGCGCTAAAGCCAAGAGTCTTGTTCTCGAATATTGAAGACACATAGAACTCTAATTCTCTTTTGCCTCGTCTGAGGGAGGGCGGAGCGGGGGAGGAGTGAGGAGGAGAGGTCAGGAGAGCCTGGAAAAACACATACACGAAGTTGCATACATACGTATACGTAAATAGGGCCCGCGGATTAGCCATTGTCGTCACATAAAAATACAACGAACCACCCCCCCTTCGAAAACAACACACCTCCATTGTACCTACGCACGAGCGCGCCATGGTAAGTCTATTTTTCTGGGTGTGATTTTGTTGTGATTATGTTTTGACTTTGTCTAGGGGGGGAGGGGATAGAAAACCCAACGTGTACCTACTCCGTATCTAGGTATCGCTTCACTCACCCACACACCCCCCTCCTCATTTACTCACCCTCCAGGAATTTTGACAGTGCCCACGACCCCAGGACCGGCTGGCCCATTCGTTGTTCAAAGGTCTAGTACTGTTTTCTCTCCTCTATATTTCTCTGCCCCCCCTCCTCCTTTCACCGCTTGCCGGCCGCCGACCTACTTGCTAGGAGGGGGCTATGCTCCATCGGGCCAAAAGCCGTACAAGAAGCAACAAAACCCAAGCGCCACCGGGGAGGAGGGAACACGCAGTACCGAATCACATCCCAAAACAACCAATTATGATCAACAAAAAGATTGCGCGCTAACCCGGCAGGCAAGAACTGCTTTCAGAGTCCGCTTTTCTCCAAAAAAGTTTCATATATCAAAATAGAGAGGAAAAAGACAATTGGAGAATAAAACATAACATCCCAGTAGTACGTAGAATGGATCACAGAATCAAGTACGGTAATAACCTCATTTCAAGTAAACAAAAACCAGGAAAAAGTAGCGCGGTCAAGCCGGAAGGCTCGCCGAATCAACGCTCAAAAGCTGAAGGTGGCGCAAGGGGGTGGGTGCTTTGGCATCAAAAAAAAAAAAAAAAAAAAAAAAAAAGAGGGTGGGTGGCGGCGAAATATGACACGTCCTTCTTTCTCTGGCCCTCCCACCGCCATTGTGATTGCCAACCCGTCATCTGTGCGTGCGCGCATCACTGCGCTGCGCTTGCATTCAGGGTCTGGAATGCAGGATCCGTCACCATCCTCTTGACCGAGTCGCGAAACTAGGATGGGATCCCCTAGTGGCTTTCATCATAGCTTTGCTGTCTGTCTGCTTCTTCCTTGTAGCTTGTCCTGTCGTGTCCATCTGTCTGCGCTCTTTCGGAATGTGGGCATACCGTGTTGGCCAGCTCGACCTAGGGACATCACCTGCTCGAACTATTACCTACCGTGCCCTCATTCGTCGTCGACGCACTAGCAAACCAACCAGCGCGAGCGAGCATCGACGGTCCGCTGTCGAAAAATCGAATCTGGAGAATCTAGGGTGGATAGATCACCGCCAGCTCAGGCTGGTCCCGAAAGAGCTGCTGCTTTTGCGTCAATAACATCGTATGGAATTCCTGATGGCAGCAAGCTACAACCACACCGACTTTCGCGCCGACTGGGAACTATCTTATTTGCATTTTATGAGGCCTGTTTAGTCCATGCCAGTACCTGTCACTCTAAATTAATCATGTCGATACCAGCAAACCATGGCCTCGCAAGGCCTTAGTGCAAACTTGCCATCTTCCCCACACCATGGCCATTCAAGGGCCGGTTTATCTGAGGAGCCGTTGCGTCGAAAGACGAAAAAGAAAAGAAAGAAAATAAGAAGAATAAAACATAAGAAAGACCGTCTCCAGTGTGAACTACATGTAGGAGTGAGTCCCAAGGAAACTTTTTGTGCCGTGCGTGCAATGATGGGGAAAACGTCTAAAACAGCCCATAACCCTTTTCTACAACAACGCCGCCAAGGAAAAAAATAGGAAATATTCATGCAGGTTTTCGCGATAAAGGTAAGTCACCGTGAGACGGATCGAAAGATCTCGCTCGGGTATCAAAAATCAAGCTGTCCTACCAGCGTCGGTTACCTCCCATGGGCAGGTCGTTGGCACCACGGCCACCTGAAGAAAGAAGCCACAGTCAGCGGTTGATCCTGCTATACTGCTGGTTCTTCACTTAGGGTATGGATCGCTACTTACCACCGCCATGGTGGCGACCGCCGCGGCCGCGGTATCCGCCGTACCTACCGCCGCCACCGCCGCCGCCGTACCTGGCCATCTCTGCAAGACGAGGGTCGATCTCTTGCTTGGCCTCCTGCAGGACGCCAAGTAGATCACGAGCCTGCTTAGAGTCTGTGGTTGAATCTCCATATCAGTAACGTTGGTCATACACTGAAGGCAATGTGCCGGGGTTGAGAGTGGGAGTAAGGCTTACTCTCAGTGGTGAAGAAGGTAATTGCGGTTCCCTTCGCACCAGCACGGCCTGTACGACCGATACGGTGGATGTAGTCCTCCGAGTTGTTAGGGTAGTCATAGTTGAGCACATGAGTAATGTTGCGCACGTCTTTGTAAGTAGCAAAAGCAGGTTAGCAGCTAGAAAAGAATGTGTGTAGCAACGCTCCAGCATGAGCCGTGAGGGAACATATGTGGCAATAAGTATGTTCTCTGCTGGCATCCATTGGTACTTTGTCTCCTGGCAGGTGGGCTATCCGTTGCGGAAGTGATTGCCGGGCATTGTGTCCACGGTTCTCTGCGAGTCCTCAGGCTTGGGGAATCTTGGAGACAGCTTGATCCATAGTATCAAGAAATGCCAGTTCTACACTCGTGCCATGCATTACGAGGAGGCACAAGAACAGAACTAAGAGCGAAGCAGGCACTAGATTTAAACAGCTTCTGCCTCGCCACAGACCCAAGACTCCGCTCTCTGATACCAGAGAGTCGCAAGAGTTCAGACATATTCGCGCAATCGAGAGAGCCCCTAGACATAAAGAGTAAAGCACAGCAGAAATATGCTGGATGTCGTCGCCTTGACGAGAGGAGTCGTGATGCGGGGAATTGGCCCTGCGGGAAGAGGATGAGGTGTTAGGGTTGAGATACATACCAATACCACGCGACGCAACGTCGGTGGCAACCATGATGGGGCTCTTGCCCGTCTTGAACTGGTCGAGGACCCAGTCACGCTCGTTCTGCTGCTTGTCACCGTGGATCGCTGGGGATTGAACGAAATGTTAGCAATGTTACTAAATGGGTGAAAAGGAGGGTATTCGCGATTAGACCACGAACGTATCGGGGGAGCATACAAAGCGCGGGCCAGCCATCCTGTCGCAGGAACCTGGTGATTTCGTCTGCAACACGCTTTGTGCCAACGAAGATGAGAATCTTGTTCTTGCTGTCCTTTCCGTCCATAACCTTCTCCATGTGCCTGATCATGCGGTCACGCTTCTCAGACTCTGACACAACTTCCACAATCTGTGTGATACGGTGGTTTGCTGAAAGATCCAGGGAACCAATGTTGACCTGGATAAAGTCTTGCAGGAAGTCAGCAGCCATGTTGCGGACCTCCTTGGGCCAGGTAGCCGACCACATCAGAGTCTGACGATCGGGGCGGATCTGGCCAATGATCTTGCGGATCTGGGGCTCGAAACCCATGTCAAGCATGCGATCGGCCTCGTCGAGGACGAGGTATGTGACCCGGCGCAAGTTGGTCTTGCCAGACTCGAGCATGTCAATCAGACGACCGGGGGTTGCAATGCAGACCTCGACGCCACGAGACAAGTCACGGATTTGGGGGCCCTTGGGCACACCACCGTAGACGCACGTGTTTCTAATGCGCGACGACTTTCCGAACTTGCTGATTTCAGCCTGGATCTGAACAGCGAGCTCTCGAGTGGGGGCAAGGATCAGGACGATGGGTCCGTCACCGGGTGCCAAGAGCGGCTGAGCGTTGATGTGCACGATGGCGGGAAGACAATACGTAAGAGTCTTGCCCGATCCCGTCTCAGCGATACCAACGACATCACGACCACTCAAAGCCATGGGCCAGCCCTGAGACTGAATGGCAGTGGGTGCAGGGAAGCCCTGCGCCTTGACCTCGTCCATTACGTAGCGCGGGAAGCCAGCCTCGTCGAACGTCTCGACAGGCTTGGGCACATCGCTACCCTGCACGGCCATAGAGTGCTCGCGACGGAACTTGTCAACCTCGGCCTGCGACCTGTTGGTGACATCGGGGTGCTCCTTGTAGAAGTGCTTCTCGAACTTGGGGAGGGCGTTGATATCTGGGATTCGTAAACGTCAGCACGATAATTCAGGAAGCCAATCCAAGAGAAAGAGCGGTCGCAGCAGTAAACTTACCCCAGTCCTGCTTCTGAAGGCCTGCGCCTAGGTTAGACATGCGGTCACCACCACCTCCGAAGCCGCCGCCGCCGCCGCCGCCGTAACCACCACCACCACCTCCATAGCCACCGCCGCCACCGCCGCCGTAGCCACCGCTGTAATAAAGAGTCAAGGGTTAGCCAGCTGCATTCAATCCATATTCATAGCCCATTCCCAAGGGCCGCATTTCAGCCGTCGCAAATATCTGCGATAGAGCGACCACTGATACCTGCTCTTGTTGATGGCGTTTTGAGCAAGAAGAATTACATACCCGTGGGAGCCGTGTCCGTTCGAGTAACCACCATCGCGACCACCACCGTAACCGCCGCCGTTGCGACCGCCGTAGCCACCACCGCCGTAAGACATCTCAACGAGATTTCTGATGATACGGTCGTGTTATTGATGGCACTTGACAAGTCAAGCGGAAACGCGTCGGTCGGTAGTTGTTCGTGTGATAAGGACAACAACGAAGCGAAATGAGAAGCAAAAAAAAAGAGATTAAAAGAGCGTATTAGACTCGTCCGACTGATTGTTCGGGACGATTAAATGAAGGTTGCAAAAAGCGTCGTCAATTCCCAAGTACCAAGCTTTTTAGACAGGATGCGTCTATGATGGTATCGGTTTGAGGGAATGAAATTGACAAGATTGTGATGGAGGGGAGGAACAAGAGGCAGGCAAACGTCAAGAAAACTTTTTTTTTGTTCAGGAAGGCGATTGTCGGGTTCCTATCGCTATCAAAGGCCCACAATCAACTCGAGCTGGCCAGTCACGGTCGCCCACATGTGTGGGGTTCTCCTGCCTTTGTCGCCTCAGCGCAAAACGCGTTCAAAGGCGTCAACTGTGGGTCGGATTGTCGTTACATTTTTGGGTCCTGAACCCTTGGGAGTCTCACAGGTGGTACCCTGCCCACTACCTACCTCTGTTGACATTTAAATGACAAGTTGATCCTATTTCCAACTCAAAGAAAAGATGATGCGCCACCAGCTGCTATGCTTGTTTCAAGCGACGGGGAACATCTCCCAGAATGCAATCTCCATCTGTGTACCAAGTCAGCCGGCGACTCCAGGATTGTGCAGTAAGAATTTAGAGTCCGGGGGGAAGTGGCGATCACTAACTAACCTTGGTGGCATGCTTAAACACTTCGACAAGCTCGTTGATTCTGGACGGTGATTGGAGCATCGCATGGCGTTCCAACAATTCTGTCGACGCGCCCAGTCATTAATCATGTCCTTGTTAGCCCATATTTGGTCTACCAATGATCCTAGAAAACTACCACCTTGAACTTACCGGAGCCTGTCTTGACTGCCTGCACGTAGTCGTCGGCGACATAGTTCTGGATCCAGGTCCAGTACGGGCTTCCGTCTCTCTTGGATTTCGGGTCTGCATGGAGATGTTTTGCGATAGCGCCGTAGCCCAACAGACAGGGCGCAAGAGCCATTTGCAGGGCTACATAGTCTGACGACTGTCCGACATCCAAGACGTATCTGGTAACTCGCCATTAGCTCAACGACCCAGAATATATCAACTTTTGTATGGGAACGCAACATACCTGCTGTATGCAGTGCAAGCTGTTGGATTAAAAATACGTCAGTCTAGCCCAATGTCTCCCACAGCTTATCATCACAGGCTGTACTCACCAACATGCTCCTCACTTTGTTCCATCTCCTCCTTTGTGAGCCCAAACCCCTTGCAGTAGTCCAGATGTAGCTGCGTCTCCCTATCAATATGTAGCACTATGGCTGCAGCCTGCCAGTGGTGATAGTTGTCAGAGTCAGAGTCACTGTTTTGCAGAGAGGAAGCTCCCTCCAATAGTGGTAGAAATCACTCACTGCAGAGATGTCTGCCAGGTTCTTTGACTTGTAGGAAGCAAGAGCGTTTGCCCTTGCAAACTGTATCAGGTAGAGATAATCCTGGACAAGATATGATTTGAAGGACGACAGCGGCAAGGTGCCATCACCAAGGCCTAGTACGAACGGGTGCTTGATATAGCGCTCCCAGATCGGCGCAACATCAGGCCGTTCTAGGACGTATTCGATAAAGTTGCCCCTATTAATCCGCAGTATGAAAAAGCATTAGCTGAAGATCCAAAAGTCCCAATGACAAAGCAGGGTGAAAACTTACGGCGCAAACGGACGTATGGACAGCGAATGAAAATGCCCCAGCGGTCCGTTACCCTGTCCCAATCCAGGAGCAGCCTTGAGAGCAGCCTGGACATACCGGCAAGCTGCCTTGACTGACCCCAGTACATCCATACCGATGGATAGGTTCGCCGCGATGGCAGCTTATATATGCTTCACATTAGCTAAGCCGCCGTAAGCACCCCTCAGGTTTACCGAACACAAGTTAACTCACAAGCCAGCGTGCACCCGGTGCCATGCGTGTTCTTGGAGTCCTGGAACCCAGACTCGATCCTAAAGACCTGCCCATCGGCACCGACAAGCACATCGACCATGATCTGACGCTCCTCCGGCTTCTCGGCGACGCTGTAGTCCTGGCGCAGGGGCGAGTGGCCTCCCTTTACGAGAACCCACTGCGGTCCCAGGGTAAGCAGATTGCGGCCGATGGTTTCGAGGTCCGTCACGTTCTTGATGGCGGGCTGCTCGAACCCCGCCGTGGTCAAAAGGAGGCTTGCCTCTGGGACATTGGGGGTGAGCACGGTGGTTAGCGGTATCAGGTGCTTGACGAGCTCGGTAACGGCCTCCACGGGGAGTAGCTTGGCACCGGTTGTTGCAACCATGACCTGTTTTGCATGGTTGTCAGTATATGGGCTTGACGTTTTATGTTATGTTGAGATGCCACGGAAAACAGAAAACTAACAGGATCAACAACAAGCTTCCCGTCAAAGTTTCGACTTGTCAGGGCCTCAGCAAGCTCTTTTATCGTCTCCGCAACGGCCAGCATTCCTGTGTAATGGTAAAGAGGAACGAGGCACAAGGATCAGCTTCGTTTAAGTATAGTCTGTTGACCAGGGAATCTTGTACGCGGAGTAACATACCCGTCTTAACCACATCAACACCGACATCGTCGAAGCACAAGTCTATTTGCTTGCGCACGAACTTGGATGGCACATGATGCACAGCAAAGACACCTTGAGTGTTTTGCGCCGTAAGAGCTGCCCTACAGCACACCGATAAGCAATGTATTAGTCACTGAACCTAGGCCGCCATATTGACACTTCAACAGAAGATCAGGGCAAGGATATGGAAAAGAATATCAACCTACGTCGCTGTCATGGCATAGCATCCATGTGCAGCCAATGTCTTCTGGTCTGCCTCCAGGCCCCTACCAAGCACAACCAAGCGGTTAGTTTGACCGGTGTGCTACCTTTCCCCTGCCACCAAACATAGAACTAGTCCAGATAATAAGAGGGGGACAAGTAATAAAATTGGGCATCACGAACGCTCCGCCAGAACTATCCGACCCGGCAACAACCAGTACCCTTTTCCCAGTCATTTGTACCACGTTGAAAAAGAAATATGTTGCGCTGTCACTGATGTTGTTATGGTGATTGAGGGAATTTCAAGACATTCGCATATAAACTTGTCAAAGCCGTCATAGGCGCGGGTTACATCGGGACATTTTTCTCGGTGGGGTTATGCAGGTGCTGATCTACTATTGACTTGAGAGTTTGACTCTGGGCAAGTTTATGTGTGACTAAACGTCCCAAGCAATAAAAACACCACTCAAATCACCTAGGCAGGCAATTTGGCAAAACGTGTTATGGAATTTTCACAGTAAAATAAAAATTGGTCTGTTATCAAAATCTTACATTGTATCAACCACCCAAGACACAGCTGTTATTGCGCCTGTCCACTATCAACACGCCCGCTTGTAAAGACGAGAAATGCCATGCAGAACCACACACCAAACCCTCCCCCCATAATAACCTCTTTTCCACGTATCCCATCCGACCGCCACCCCCAAAGAAGGAAAAAAAAAATCAGTACAAGGTATATGGTAGGAAAATAAATAGCAAGATAGACAGGGGGCACCCAAACATCAAATATGAAAAGATAATCAAATAGTTTGCCACCGGTAAACACCCGGGTCCTAATGCCTGTAAATGCCAATAGTTTTTTTTTCTCCAAGTTTCCAAGAGTAGAGCATAAACCAACCCCCTGCGATATATATAGGTAGCGACCAGAAAATAAAAAATAAAAAAGGGAGTCCCAAGATAATAATCAGATAGTGTTAACCAGAGAGCATCTCACTGCCCAGCCGGTACTGAAGGGTCACTAACGCTCCTCTGCCTCTCTGTTCTTTGTTCGTCGCCCGAGCTTTCCTCGACACTATCGTCATCGTCCTCGTCGTCCTCTTCTTCGTCTTCATCTTCATCATCCTCAATCGTATCATCACCACCTTTGTCCTCGTCTGCCTCGTCTTCCTCAAACACGACCCGCCTCAGCACGTCCTTGTCGAATAGGTCAACCACGGCGCGGGCCTGCAGTTTGTAGTGGTGGTTTTCAAGCAAGGACATGACCTTGAGAAACAGCCGCGGTTGTCGGAAACCGGGTGCTTTCTTCTGGTACCTGAGCTGGTGCAGAGATTGCATCGACTTTTTCCACAGAACCACGTTGCCCAGTTCCATGACCAGTTCTAGGATGCGTTGGTTCGTCGGGTCTGGGTCAAGTTCCAACCTGGCTTCCTGCTCCGCTTCACTGCCGATCGCGCTCATCAACGACTCGGAACGAGGCCGCGTTGCAATGACTGGGGGTTCTGCTGCCAAAGTCTTTTGGGTACTGAGGAGGACGATTGAGGTAGGCTTCTCGTGCTGCCAGGGCTTTACGGAAAAGAACTTGGTCAAGTCCTTCGGGAGGCAGAATCCCAACGATGCACCCATCGCGTTTGTGTTGGAGACCCAGCCCTGTTCTGAAAGTATCTCGAGACCGTGAACTGACCTCGAGATTAGCCCCAGGACAAAAAAGGCTGTTCCCCTCAGGCTCATGACCTCGTGTTCTTGGGCGATCCTCACAATGTCTTGAACGACATCGCAGCTTTCGAGAAAAGGGGCACCCAACTCCATGGAGCCGACATTACCGATGGCCCACAGACAGCCCTTGACCTTGACCATGAGCTCTGCATCGTCCGACAGCATCCCGTAGTCGTGGATCGTTGAGACGAACTCGTTGAAGTGACCCTTGTCTGCCAGAAGCTTGCAGCCTTCTCGGGTTCGCGTCAGTTCGCGATAGAAGTGCGGCGGGATATGAGCGTCCGAGTAGGCATCAGGCTCGCCCAGAACACTCATCCGTCCTGTCTGGTCGTCTGCGTTCTCCAGAAAGGCGCGGCCGAGGCTCGCCTCAATGAGAGCTACGTATGAGTCGTTGCGGCCGAGGAACCAGTCGTCCATCTCGTTGCTGATATAGTCGAGGCCGTCGAGATAGTGGTAGCCGATAGAACTTGACAGAAAGCGCAGCAACAGCGGGGCGCCAATTTCTCCTAGATGGTCAAGTGCTGGCCGACACTCTACCAGGTACTCCAGGTGTTCCTTGGTGTTGCATGCCTTCTCGAGAATCTTTACAGCCGTCGAGCAGACTTCGACGTCGGGGTCGTACAGCTGCGTTACCAACAGTTGGATGGCCCACTTGGAATCTTGCATGGGCTGTGAGAGCTGCTGCGAGTAGATTGCCGAAGACTTGGGTGGCGCCGTGTACTGCCTGAGAATATTTGTGGCGTGGATCCTCGTGTCTTTGCTTCCTGCAGTCAAAGCCTTGGACAACATCACTCGCGGGTGTCCCTGGAGACTGTAGTCTAGATTTGACAGGAGTAGCTTGATGAGGTCTGGCCTCTGGTTCAGAGAAATGATGTGGTACATCATGTTAAAAATACGCCACCGATCTAACATCTGAAGCCCCTTGGGGTCGCCACTCAAGACACCAAGCATCGTAATGTAGCCCCCACGCAGCGTATTCGACAAGCTGTCCTTGGAAAAGACAATGAACTGAGCAGATATCCCGCTGGCAGGATCGCATTGCGCCAAGCACTCGGCGATTTGCCTCAAAAGTTTGCTGTCCATCAGGTAGCGGACGCCCTCGGGGGTTTGCAGGAGTGTGTGCAGCAAAGCACAGCCGGTTCTGATGTATCTTTGTGTGTTCCTTGTATTAGGTACGTCCGAGAACTTGTACTTGAACGGGCGGTAAAAGTTGACCACGCGCTTGACGAATTTGGAGGCTTTGAGGGCTTCTTCCAGCCTCTTTCCGCTTGTCAGAGGACCTTCTATGATCTTCAAGACAATGTCCCACCTCCACTTGTTGTAGTTGCTGTGGCTGAGCACTGCCGACTCAATAAGGAGTTGTCGGAAAGAGGCGTCGTCAAGATTGGTGGCAGCACTGCCTCTTGGCTGCTCCTCGGCAGCCAGAGCCATGTCCATGTTGGTTGGCATAGACGACGACCAGGTTGTAGGAGATGATCGATAAAGTGTTTTGCTTATACTGCTGATTTGGTATACGATCCCTGTTGCAATAAAGCGGTCTTCCTCTCCGAATCGCGTCGCTGCCGTAAAAAGCTCCGGAAGTAATTGCAGCTCGCTGCTCCATTCAAGCGGGAGTAGGCGGCTCGAAAGCCTCAGGACTTCTCCTATCAGTAGTGTGGCTTTCCGTTTGAGCGTCGCGTTCTCGGCATCCTTGATGAGGCGTAGTAATGCAGTCAAGAGTCCATTCTTAACAAAGACTGCGAGCAGCAATGCAGTGTAGTGCTCCACAAAGTTCTGCTCGCCGGAATCATCCTCAACATAACCAGCAGACGTCCCCTTAGCAGGAGCCGAATGCAAGTTGGCGACTCTCCCATAAGTAGTCAGCCTTCGTCCGGCCAAAAAGGAGCTCGCCCACGCCGGTGACTTGATGCGCAGGAGCGAGTACAGGAGCTCGACGACCGCCTCGCGTATTGGCTCACAAGGTAATAGTAGACTCCCAACCAAAGACCTAACGGCACGGAAGTCATACATTGAAAGAGCCAACAGCCCAGACCAGCTCTTGATAGCAGTAGCAATAGCTTTCGAGTTCTGTCTCAGGATCTTCTCGTTCGACACGTACTGGTCGGTAAAAACTGTGAAGAGAATCTCGAGAGAGTAGCCAGGCCTTAGATATTTGCGTTTGTGTGGCGAGTCTAGCAAGTAAAGTAGCACATTGGCCAAGCTTTCTGGTGCCTTGTAGGAACCGTCGCTCATGGCCTCAGAGAGAGACGATATGCCTCCACAACTGATCAGAAGCCGGGGGTCCTTGACAAGAATTTCTGCCAAGGTCTCGATGCATATTGCACGAAGCTTGTCCTCGGGCTGATCTGCAACCGACACAATCGTTCGAACAATGGCCCTCGAGATCTCGCACACGCCGTTCTTAACATCCAAGAATGCGCGGACAAATTTGAGGGCCTGTTCGCGTTCCAGATCTGCTTTGCGATCTTTGACAAGAGAGCTGATAACAGGAGCAAAAGCGAACCAAGTCAGCAACGTGTCTTGATTATACAGCCGGGTCCAGATGCTTAACTCACTGTACAACGATGTAATCTGTGTTGAGTGTGCGTATCTTCTTGAGTGAGGATACATCCGATATCGCATATCTCATCATTCTATAACCGGCGGCAACTACTTCCCTACTGTCGCTGAGAAGCATGGCCTGCATCCTGACCCCGAACACTGACCATACCAGATCATATTTCAGAGCAGGATGCCTCTTAAAGAGATCCACAAGATTGTTTGCGCGAGCCACATAATAGGCTGGATTCATGCCGTCGACCTCGAGTGACTGTAGAATCTCGGCCAGTGCAAAGGTGGGTGACTCGGTCGGCTCGTCAAAGTCTGATCCAGCTCCACTTCTCGACGGGCTCCGTGGTGAGCGCAGGCCGGAGCTGCTCTGAAAGAAGACGTCGGGTCGTTGTCTGCTGGGAGTCAGTGGTCCCGTACGCATTGACTCCGCCTCGGCAATCTTGTCGTGAAGGTCTCTGATCCTCTGGTTGGACGCCTTGAGCTCGGCCTCGACCCTCAGGCGTTGGTCTCGTGCTTGTTTCGCCTTCTTGCTGTTCAGGGCCTCCAGCATGTTCTCGCTGCCCTCCTTGATCTTGACCTCCCTCTTGAGCGCCTCTTTAAGCGCCGCCAGGGTCTTTTCGTTCCAGGCGTCTCCATCTTCGTCCAGCCTATCCAGCCTAGTGGAGTCTGCGATGCCGTACGCATCGACCCTGGAGGCTATGCGCGAGATCCCAGCTTGACTGCGCAACTCCGAGCTGAAGCTTCCGGGAGCCTGTGGAGGGTTCAAGGAGGAGCCGCGCGGGGCAAAGCTGCCAAGGGCTGACGGAGCGAGGTTGCTCCGGTAGCTGGCGCCACCGCCGTTAGGGGCGGCTTGGGGCGGTTGGAGGGCATCGCGTTCGAGACTCGGCCGGGACGGGTTGACATTCGCCTGGGAGGCCTGGGAGATGAAGGATTTCGGGTTGTTGGTGGGAGTGGCAGAAGCAGAAGTGCCTAACATAGGCGATGGCCCAGCCATCTGTCTCCGCACAATTCCCCCGAAGGGCGACCATCCGAGGGATTCTATGACATGCAGTCAGTGTTTCAAAACACGCAGCAAGCCTTTGAGGCTTTGCAAACAGCAAACTTTGTCGTCCTGCGTGGCGTGTACGAGTTGTTTGTGTCTGCCTTCTGACCAGCCGCTTTGGATGCTCGCCCCGTGCGTTCAGATTCGAGTCGTCGATGTCGCTTGAATGCGGACCGCTCTAATGTTGTGTTTTTTTCGTCTCAATTGGCGCAATAAGTAGTCTTGGTGGCAAAGCGCGTAGATTCGGAAAAGGATAGATCGCAATCAGGATCGCAGGGTTGGGTAATGAGACGCAGCAAACGACTTTAGTCTGGACTTTGCGCTTTGAGGTTGGCAACACAGGGCGGGCTGGGTGTGGTTGAACCACATACAAGCAAACAACAAACCTATCGATTTGCGGTTTGCGGTACAGATTAGGTAAAGCGGGGGTGTTCCTACATGGCCTGTCTGGATGTATCCTTGGGCATCAGCTGCTTATTCGTTAGGGACCAAATTCAATTCTGACCGCTGATATTGGGCAGGTAACCACGATTGATTGGCATGCCAACCTCGAAGCTTTTTTCAGTAGTTACTTTGCATAGGGCTCGAGTTCCAACGGATCAACCAGACATGAAGCAATTAGATGGCACCCATCATAGGTACGTAGTAGGTGTTCTCTTCGAAAACCTTTAAGGCTGTAGCACGATATGATATTTAATGACAACAACCTTGCCTAGGTAGTCAAAAGCAGTGGCAGTACCCGCTAGGTTCTAAGACCACATGACACCGTCCCTTTTTCAGTAGTGGTAAAAATCCGTTCAAATGCCCAGTTGACAATTCCGGATCCATCCATGGTGCTCGCGCTTCCATATTTTATCCATTCACCAAAGGCCGCGCCATGATGTGATGTTGGCTAAACTAAAACCGCAGTATGTATGCTGCTGGTTGTTCCAGATTTGCACGGCTCCCCACATACGAAGATCCCGCTGTCGCCCTTGCACTGCTTGCGCATGCTGCTCCTCCATTTACTTCTCCACGATCAGTAAGTACCACATTCGTAGTACTTGTGTTGGTATTTGCGTTGTTGTTTCTGTTGTCCTTACTATGACTATGTGTTGTGTTACCTTTGAATTGCCTTGGTTGTACAAAATAACTATCTCAACAAGGATTATCCAGAATTTCAATGTTGCCCCCTCCAAATGACATAGGCATCGCGATTAGCTGGCTGTAGGTATACTGAGCTCAGCCTCCGAAAACGGATACCCAAACACAGTATCGACCTGACTTGGGTGGAGGAGACTTGCATAGGTACCTCCAGCTCCAGCTCGGGACTAACAGCCCGTGACTTCCGGCTTCTCCCCCACTCCGTGAGCGATGCAGATAAGGAAACCGCGCCTTCTCCATTAGCGGTGGTCGTCAACCAGCCGGAACCCCGCGCGATCCCTCACTGCGGATTGGGAATGATCGAACCACTTGAACCATGATTGAGGGCTAAGCAAAGGCATGGGCCGATTTTACGACCTTCAATGGGGCACAGTTTCATTGCACCGGTTCTACCAATGGAGTTGTGAGATTGTGGACGAAACAACACATCCTGGGCTGGAGCATTGATTAATCTTTAGGTTTTCGTGTCTCTCTCGAGATCATGTGCAACTGGGTAGCTGCATTGGTAGTGTTTTGTTCTCAATATTAAACAGATGAAAAACCAAAATATTCTCCCTCATTCTCTCGTTTTCGCACCTCATTTTCTGAGAGTTTTAGTAGTATTTTGAATAACCGAGGGTATATATTCGAGGTGCGTAGGCAGTGACCCGTTTCACCATCTGCCACATCCAACGTCGTGCATCCATTCACCTTTACTCATAGTCTAGGCACCTTATTAACTTCAGTCCAGAACAACAACAACTGCTGCTACAACAACAACCCACTTCCCTACAACAGTATCAAGGTAGCCTCATAATCTATTCTAGTGCTTTATTTACGCAACTATGCCTTCACTATCTGCAGCCCGGTACGGCAAGGACAATGTCCGCGTCTACAAGGTTCACAGGAATGCAGAGACGGGACAGCAGAGCGTCACAGAGATGACCGTATGCTGCCTGCTGGAGGGCGAGATCGACGCATCGTGAGCAGCCGGCCTACCCCGGGCCTTAAGGGAACCCACTTACCCACCAACATGTCACCCACAGGTCCGCTGACCAGGTATGATGAGCACAGCTTCACAAAGGCCGACAACAGCGTGGTCGTTGCCACCGATTCCATCAAGAACACCATCTACATCAAGGCCCGGGAAACCCCCGTGAATCCTCCGGAGCTCTACGCCTCCATTCTGGGCCAGCACTTTATCGACACGTACCCGCACATTCACACGGCCCACGTCGACGTGATCGTGCACCGCTGGACCCGCATGACTATCGACGGCCAGCCGCACCCGCACTCCTTCTTTCGGGACGGGCAGGAGACCCGCACCGTCGGCGCCGTGGTCCGCCGCGGCTCTGGCCTCGCCCTCCGGAGCGGCATCGCGGGTCTGTCGGTGCTCAAGAGCACGGGCTCGGCCTTCCACGGCTTCGTGCGCGACGAGTTCACCACCCTGCCCGAGACGTGGGACCGCATCCTCTCGACCGACGTCGACTGCGGCTGGTCGTGGAAGTCCTTCCCGGACCTCGACGCCGTCAAGGCCATCGTGCCCAAGTTCGACCAGGCCTGGGAGGACGCCAGGTCCATCACCATGAAGACGTTTGCTACTGACGATAGCGCCTCGGTCCAGGCCACCATGTACAAGATGTGTGAGCAGATCCTCGAGGCTGCACCCGAGGTCGAGAAGACGGACTACTCGCTGCCAAACAAGCACTACTTTGAAGTTGGTAAGTGACACAAGTTTTTCTGTTAACCAGCTAGGCGTTTAGAGGTGGGTGAGTCTGCCTACTGACAATGTCATCTTTTCTGAACGCAGACCTCAGTTGGCACAAGGGTCTGGCAAACACAGGAAAGGATGCCGAGGTTTACGTGCCTCAGTCGGGGCCCAATGGTCTCATCAAGTGCGAGGTTAGCCGCTAAAGGTAGCATTGCTTGTGGGATTATTGTTGTTGATTGCAAGTTACCAGTCCGAACTGAAGTTTCTTGAATACTCTTTGGTTATATCATAGTCTTATGCATGCGCCACTGGACACAAATATAGGTTAGCATATATAGCAGCGTGACAGAGGGTTTATCTCCCATGAACGGCAAACAAAAACCGTAAGGACTCTAAAGCCCTAAACTGGCTATGCATTTTTTTTTTCAGCCCAGTTCAACCTCTTCAGGTCAAAACAAGCCCCGGCCTTGATACTGTACTGACGAGATATCGAGATCGTAGATTGTCAGCTTTAGCCTGGTGACCTTTGTGCTGAAAGCCAGCTGTTTTTAATCTGCCTTCAAATCGGCTTAGTCGAGTAAGCCCCTGTGTCGTAGAATGGAAGGATATTGCTCCAGAGGTCAGCTTCTTGCCAACAGCTACCATCGTGGAAACCGCCTATGTGGACCTCAATATTTCGTAGATAGAATACAATTTATGTCATATAAAGCAACAGGGTATGATACATATCCGGGCTCAACGGTTTTTGCCAGATGTCAAGCCTTGGGACCCGACGTTTATCCAGTCAGCCAGGCCCCCGAACCCAACCAAGTCTCTTATAACCTGTTCATATCAGCAGCGCGAATGGCCTTAACAGCCTCCTCCCACCCAGGCCTGCCGACAGTCTTGTCACCAAACCTCACTATGTTCCTCTTGTACGGGTGTGCCTCTCCCTCAAACGCCTTAAGCCTGGCCAGCCTCTTGTCCCTGAGTCTATTCTTAGGCAGCATTCCGCTGACGGCCTTCCTCAGGACCTCAGAGCCGCCAAACTTGTCCATCAGGACGTCCATGGTGACCGACTTGAGCGAGCCGGGCCTCGTGTTGTGCCGGTAGTAGGTCTTGCGGTACTTCTTCATGCCCGTCGTGTACAGGGCCGCGCAATTGGTCACAACCACGTAGTCACCGCAGTCTGTCGAAGGATCCCAGATCGGCTTGTGCTTGCCCATCAGGATCGTGGCGATACGCGAGGCCAGGCGGCCCAGCGAAGGGGGCGTCACGGCCTCGGGCGGCGACTTGACGGTGCTGAGGACTTGGTGAGGCGCCGAGGCGGAGATGTGGTGCCATGCGCGCGAGTAGGCGAGCCGGGTCTAGAGGACGTCAGATGAGTCTAGTGTTAGTCGAGTGTGTCCGGCGGCTTCAACATCCTTTCCCGATCTCTGGACCAGTAGTGGTACCGTCCATCTTGCGACAGTATACATACCAGGCCGACTGTCTGTGACATCTTGATGATTGCCCAGCTTCTCTGGGTGTTCAAGATGCTGGAGCTCTTTGCCTCCTCCTCCCAAGAATTGAGAACACGGCCTCTCTGCACACCTTGATGAAGTTGAGAGGTTTGCTGCCGCTTGTTTGTCGTCGTTTTGAAGTAACCAATTAATCAGTTGCACCTCACTACTATGCTTAGAGATCTCTTGCCGTAGCTGGGTACCGTGCCAGACGCGCTCGGAAAATCTTGGAGCTTATCGCTTGATAACCTGGCCCCTGCAGAACGGCTGCACCAACCCTAACCCTTTCTTTCGCAGTACTGAGGTGCCGCCCTGCCCCCACCATGCAGCCCGATCATCGGTGCATGTGCTCGCTCATATCATCAACTTTGGGATTGTGAAAATGAGCTCTTGTCGGAAGACCCGGACAGACTGCAACCTGTCGACTCATACGAGACAAAAGATATAGACGGCGGCCTTTGGGCCTAGATTTCGTATGCAAGACAACATCTTGCTTGGATCACTTTGGATGCTCTATACCTGTGATTACTGTATGAAAATGTAGGTACTGCAATGTTGCGTTTGCCCCTCATTAGATTTGTATAGAACCTTCGCGGCGATTAGAAATCCGCGTCACGTTAGTTCTAGTCCTTTGTAAAAGCCTTAGGTACCAAGAACACTCATCCACTTTGATAAAAAATAGAAATAAAAATAAAAAACAATTATTCTCTTGTGTGCTTACCGGCCCCTTTCTTGTTTTCATCCAAGACAAACAAGATCACATCTAACCATCATTCCACAGACTACAACATACCAAGCCATCGTCTGAGTTTCGTCTCGTCTTTCCGGTCCAAGCCGCTTTCGAGGCTTTTGTTCTTATAGTTGCAGATACGCGAATTATTGATCGTCACTTCGAAATCTTTCTTTTTTTTTCACATTTTGTTTTAGCTGCGCAACAGCGCATTAAGTTCTGAGATATCTCGGGCCAACATCTGCAAAGAGAACTGCCGGCTTTTGGTCGGTCTTTGATTGAGAATGGGAGTGAATCATCCGTTTCAGGTATGCCTAGCTTGTATCTATCTGTAATACCTATTGATTTCCCTCTCCGGTCTAGAACTAGATGGTCGTTTACCACGTTCCGACTCCTTACAACTTTGCTTCATCGCCTCCTTGCCTGCGGTTTTTCCGCAAGCCACATTCACAAAACAAAGCAAAACTAGCATCAACCGTACATATCCTCCTGGATGCTTTGATCCGGCATGGCGGGAATCTCGAACTTGGAAGCTGATATTTTTCATTTCGACAGACGCTCTTTGCGGTGCACATGACATGTGACAGCTGCGTCAAGGATGTTTCAGACGCAGTGCAGAAGCTGGGTGGCATCACCAAAGTAGATGCAAACCTCAAAGATCAATTGGTCTCAATCGAAGGCACAGGTCCGTTCCTCTCATTTGGGGGCATCCCAAACCGAGCCAGCCCCTCCTAGGGTAGCTAGCACCTCTTTAGTCACTTGGTCAAGCTCGACTTTACTAAATGGGCCACGCAATCATTCAGCCGCTCCCTCAGCCATAGTAGACGCTATCCAGGCTACTGGAAGAGACGCCATCCTGCGCGGGTCTGGTTCGTCGGATAGTAAGTCGCTAGCAGATTTTGTTCTTCACTTGCCTTACAGGGCAGCCTCGATACTCCAGTCTCATGTGAGAGGGAGGGCAGCTGGCGCACGACCTGTATGTTCAGCATCACTCGTAGCACGTGCCGTCCCGCTTACTTTTGATGTGTGTGTCATCTCAAGGCGCTGCTGTCAGCATACTCGAGACCTATCAGCATCTGAGTGTTGTTGAGACGCACGAGGAGAGAGCCAAGCGTGAGAGGCAAGTCAGGGGATTGGCCAGAATGGTCCAGGTCTCTCCCGAGGTGACGCTGGTGGACTTGACGGTGCGAGGTGTCTCGCCCGGATCATATCAAGTCACAATCCGCGAGTACGGGAACCTAACGGAAGGCGTCGAGTCGGCTGGTCCGGTCTGGGCCGGGTCCGATCGTCCCGCCACAAACCCTAGCGCCAACGGTGCCGCCAAGCCCAGGGGCTTTTTGGGGACCGTTCAGGTGGGAAAGGAGGGCCACGGAAGTGTCTTTATGGAAGCCTCGTTCCAAGTCTGGGAGATCATCGGCCACGCCATGATCGTATCTCCGCATGACGAGGCCGCGAGTGGCGGAAAGATACTCAAGAATGACGCGGACACGGTTGCGGGTATCGTTGCCAGGAGTGCCGGCGTCTGGGGAAACGACAAGACAGTATGCGCGTGCTCAGGGAAAACATTATGGGAGGAACGCAAGGACGAGATTCAGAAGGGCATGTTTTAGCGCGCGGAGATCTAGAAAGACATACCGAGCATTTGTGGGCTGGACCTTAGAAACGAGCCTGGTTCCAACAGGCGTGGCATGTACCTCATCGAGGCCGTGTATGAAGAATGCTTGACCGTCTGCCTCTTTCACGACTGTACAACATCAGAACCCAGCCTACGGGAGTCCCTGAGATTATACCACGCAAACATCTAGACCATCCGAGCTTGATCGACCTTGGCTTTTGTTCAGATTCAAACACTTGATGGACAAAAACCTCTGGGCGTTCCTTTCTTCTTCCGATATATGCTTGCAGGGCACTGATACGTGGTTTTGATCAACCTAAAGTTGTCCACTGGGGCCCTGTGAGGCTGTCGCTGAGTTAAGCTGTCGTCGGTTTTGGTCTGGTCTTTTCCGTAGCCAAGACTTTCTTAGTTGAACAGCTAAGGTAGATCTCTGCTAATCAGGTGCCTTGGTTGGTCCAGCATCAACCCAAAGGAAACATTCGGGAAAGAAAAAAAAGGGGGGTTGCATGTCTCTCTTCCTCTCTCTGTGTCTCTAACACCCCCCCCCCCCCCCGCCCCCCCCCCCCACCGGCTGCAGACCGGAAGGCGGGCGGCAGTGACAGATGCATGTGAACAAGGGCACTTGAGACGAAATATATATCCACTTTGCCCTTAACTTCCCTTAACTTCTAGAGGCTCAGCCACGGAATAGGGTAAGGTACATTCAAGGCAAGGGAAGAGCAAAAGAGAGCATTCCATGGGGAGCGAAGTAGAGACACTTGTTGCAAGGGATTCAGAGTCAAGTTGATTGAGGTTGTCGAAAATGTGCGATGCGAGGTTGGGTTATCGTGTTTGCGTTCGAACCGAAATTACAACTCCATACAACATGGCCTCACATGTGGGCAAATAGGGATAGTTGCCCAGACTCGCCTCTTTGTCGTCTCCCTTCAGCCGCAGTGACAAACAAAATAGGGTAGGTATTCTGTAATGACGACTGCCAAGAAAAGAAAAGAATGCCACCCGCTACTACGTCGCGACAAACACGAAAAATGTGCGTTGTCGATCAGGCACAATTTTCCGGCTGGTCGGCATAAGGCCAAAATATCTAGCGGATACTTTTGACGATGCTGGAATGGGGGGTGGGGGTTTCCAAGCACCAAGATACTAGACTATAAGGCGGGAGAACTATTACGCACTACTAGTACATAGATTAGACTGCATGTTCCACCTGGTCCGGCCGCTATGGCTAGGCGCTTTGTAGGTACTTCGTACTATATAGTTCATGGGACGAAGGCCAAAGGAAAAAAGAGAGAAAAAAAAAAAAAAAAAAAAACAAGAAACGAGCGAAAAGGGTGGTTTGGGTTTGGGCTGAGCTGAAAAATATGGAGAGACCTGCCAGGCCTCAAACAGGAAGCCTGCCAAGCGAGTTTCGGATTTGACCCGCCCCTTTGTAGCCCACTTGTCGTGACACAATATCATCCCATGATTATGATTATTGAGTGTTCCATGGCTTGTTCTTCTGCAGGACAAAAAAGCCAAGATCTTCTTCAAGGGGGGTTAGACTACTATTTACGTAGTTATGGGTGTGTGTATGTAGGTACTTTGTAAATTACGTACAGTACAAGGCGACGATGGTGGCTCGTGGGGACCAGGGGGTAGGTTAAGGTAGCATTAGTTTTGGTCTATTGTTGTGTTAGTGTACTCCGTAGGCCGAGTTTTTGGGTAAGGGGGCTAGTGTAATCAATCAAAGAAAGTGATCATCAGTTAGTCAGGATTTCGTTTGCGATCCGATCACCGATTCCACATTTGATTTTCTTTTGTCTAATCATATGCAATCTGGCATGGGGTCGACAAGGTAGTGGATTGTCACTGGGTACGTACGGTCAGGATGCTTTGCGATATGCTTCTTGGGGTTCGCGCCTACATATCGACATCGGGCTTCAGTCTTGTTTTTCTTCTTCTTGGGTTTTCTTCACCCAATCGTAAATTGGTCTGATGAGTGCCATCGGTGGTGGCCCATGTGACTGACCACAAAATCCTCTTGTAAGCGCCCAGCTGGAGAAATGGCACATTTTTGTCCAATGCATCCTGAAATGACTGGCTTAGAATGAATTTTTAATTGGATAAAAGTATATTGTAAGCAACGGGTTGTCAGTGACTAGCTTTGGAGCTTCCCTGGATTATAAGCGCCTCGCACCAGAAAAAGCAACGTGAACCAATATCACACACCCTACCTGGTCGAGCGCGCACGCAAAGTCATGTCTTTCACAGTCACCAAAAGTCAAAAAATCGCTTTTGGTCAGCGAACGAATCAACCCACCCGATCTGCCGCATTCACTCCCACCGTCAGTGCCACAAGTGTGACAGCTATCGTGAACGAAATGTGCGGTCAATCCTCCGCGATACTGCTGTTGGTTTTTTTTTTTTTTTTTTTTTTTTGGCACACTTTTCATTTTTTGTTCTCAAGGTCAGCTAGACGAAGGACGGGGGATTGGACGTTTCCACCCCCCGATAGGATGTACATAAATCCCGGCCGTAAAACTTGGCTCTTCTTATTCTGGGCAAGCAGCTACAACGAGATCTACAGGCGCGGCCGTTGAAACGACTTGACGGACTAATGAGCTCGTGAATGTCCGATCAACGGTTGCGACGTTAAAACTCAACAAAAGGTGGACAAAACCGAGGATCGATGGGACTGTAACAAAGGGGATGGGAATGTTGACGAGGTCTGGATGGGATTCTCAATCAAGGGGAGTTCGGCTATGGCACTCTACTCCTTGGCCAAAGCTTGGCGGGGTTATCCTCTGTAATGACTAGACTAGTGGGGGGGGGGGTTACTTTTTTTGGCTGTGCGAGGGGTGGAGGAAATACCACGTCAGAGGATGGAAAAAGGAGGAGAAAAAAGAAAGGAAAAGGAATGCGACCTTTTGATACTCCGGTCGAAGGAAGGGACCATCCGTAGAGATAGAAACAATTATTATACTGTAAAATATTCTGTCGGAACCTACAACAAGCGCGTACTAAGATCTGGGGAGGAATCTTCATGGCTAGTTATGATCATGTATTACTACTAAAATTATAGACCTATTGCAGTCTGTAGCAACCAAGGAACGACAGCAGTTGCCCCAAGTGCCGTGGCTGCAGCCAATAAGCCGGTTGGTGGGCAGGCATCCTGGAACACATGATGCTTGGGAAGACAAGGGCCTGATGCGGTAAAAACCCTTGCGGCAACCTGCCTATGCTGCATTGGCATTGATGTTTTCTGGAACCTGTTTGTGGCCATTTCTGTTAAATAGCTGCCTTCGATGAGTTTGCGCCGCAAAACCTCATACAATGACAGTTGGGAGAGGGAGTCAGGAATCACACAGTATAGGGCAACACTAGGAAACAGGAAGCGAGGGCACAGACAGATCGGAGACGAGTAAAAACCAACCCGTGCAATCAAGCACGAGGCAAGAGTTAAGAGAGAGAAAAAGAAAGAAAGAAAGAAAGCTTCAACGTTAAAGTACAGCTCTAATGAACAGCGGCATGCCGAACCGATATTTAGAGTGGGCTCTTCGGCTTGGTCTCTGCAGCCAAGACATTGAAGGGGTAGAAGAAGTAAAAGTGACGATACAATAAAAATACCCCCACTACCTCGGGTTCAAAAGTTAGGTAAACCAATAAGGCAAGGTACTGTACTCCATACGCACCAAGCCAAGAGACGCACGGGAGGCATGCGAACGGATTCCAGAGTGCATCAGAACGTACTTCGTACAGTACACGCATGGCCGCACAAGACAGGCCCTCTAACCGCCTGCCAGGCACCGAGGGATTGGCGGGTGCTGTGATGTTGCAGGGGTAGGTGCTTACCGAGTGCAGTAAGTACGAAGTAAGACCCAATATAATACGATGCACACACCGTAGGTAAGGGACCTGGGTATTACTGTCAATGTGCGTATCCGTTGAACTCACTCTCTCACTCACTTACCTCTTTTCCTTCGGTAGTCACCCAAGCTGAAGCTGAGTGTGAAATCCATGGCATGCCGGGGGGATATTAGGGGGCAAACGGAAGCTGTCGACGAATGAGGAAGTCAGCGCCAGTACAATGCTTGGCCTGGCTTGGCTTTGTTCGGAGCAGGCACACGTGTCTGGCACCCCTGACAGTGGCTGGCCCTTGATTTGATTTGCCGTGCGCGAACATCCTGCCCACCCTCCGACCGCACAACCTCCGTACCACTTTATTGTGAAGTAACCTTGAGTCGCCGAAAAAAACTGGAGTACAGAACATTCGATTCTGTCAATCGAGCCTGGCTATGTGGTTCGATTTCACCACCGGCGTTGCTGCTGCCGTCAATCGAACCTAATCTGTACGAGGATTGACCTACGCAATATTACAGTACGGTGAAATCTGATTATTTGACATTTTGCAGTGGCTGTTACACTATGCCCCGTGGAGAGAAGGAAAGAAAAGCAAATCAATAAATCTTGAAAGGAAAATTGGAACGGATCTTTTTTTTTCTTCCCCTTTTTTTCGTCTCGATTCCCATTTGTACACCACGGCGTAGCAAGCCCCTGGCTCAGCGCCACGAAAAGGTCTGGAAACAAAGCCGCTCTGCCCTGCGACATGCTCCAACTTGTAGTACCCAGTATTAGACGGCTCTCGTCCCTGACTCCAGACCCTTGACCCTTGACCCTTGACCTAGACTCACTTTTCACAAGGGACAAGTGCAGCAGAAAATGAATGCCTGCCTATCCGTGACATCGAAAGACGTTGCACAGAGCTTCACCCAAGCATACCACGAAAAGGCAAGGTACCTCGGGCACAGGCTTTTTCTTCCCGTCTTCATCTACAGGTTCCAACCAAGTACTTTCGTACTACTGCATTAGTGACAGTAATGATGCTAGTGTGCCTGGGCAGTTGAGACTGTGCTTCTTGGGTACTTACACTAACATCCCGTCTACTTAGTACTGACTGTCGGCGGTGGATCGGCCCACTGTCAGCCCATTGCCCTGTAGCGTGAAGCCTATACCCATACTGCAGTCTTGGAGCCAACAACAGTATATGTACAGTAGCCTTTTGTTCCCCCGTTCTGCAAGATCGAGGTCAGAGTAGGGGCTAAAACAGGCACAGAGTTGTTTTCCCATCCAGCGATCGCGCACTGTATGACTGAAAGCTATCCATCCTGTCTGTCTGATCGTCAGGTGTTTGTCTGCGGCATCATTCCCTCGTCTCCCCGTAACTTACTTTTTTTTTTCTCTTTTTTTTTTGGTGCTTCCCGTCATTCTTTATCCCTTGGACCCGTCATTTACGACGCTGGCAGAACTTTCCTCGTTACAATCGTTGCATTTTCAATCTGACTCTCCGCGGTATACCGCGGTTGCGCGTCCCATCATCGTGCCTGCTTAATCCAATACGACGGCATCCCCGATCGCGAGTTTTCTTTACATCGACGTCCGATCTATAGAAGTCCAATACAATACGAGGACGCTACACCCAGCTCCAACATTACGTACATTCCCTCGATACCGGCCTAATCCTGTCTTAATCGCCAAAACCCAGCAAAGCCAGTATACGGTCAAACGGCCTCAAATTTGTGGCCCAACCCTAGAGAGGAAACATAATTACAATCTCCAATCGAAGAGGTCTGGCACCTGATCTTTGAATTAGCTACACCTTGCCTACTCTAAAACCTTCGTGCAGAGAGCAACAAGCAGGCACTTTTGTCACGTCACAGCCAACTGAACCTAACTTAAGCACACTCTGTATCTTGTGCGCACATCCGCCGACAACTTTGAGCTTTTTATTTCTATTTTCTACGCCGAACTCCCCCCTCCCTCTATTAATCATATTCTCTTCCAAACTTATTCTCTTCATACCTACTTGGTTTATTTTTATTTTCATTATCCCTATCTACCACATTAATCGGTCCGTGTGTGCTGCTAGCCGGTACCACACGACAATAGCCAAGCTCTGCACGTCGCTCGCCTTTGAGGCGTCTGGGTCCGAGTTTCTTCCCTATTGCCCAACCAGCGTCGACGTTAGCCCCGACAGACTACCGCCTGGGCCGTGACGAGTCTAGCTTATAGGCGCCAAGGCTATACTAAAAAATTTTTGAACCACCACTGAAAAAGAGGGCCATCCACTTTACGGGTTTGGCGGGGAACAAGACTTACGACTTGAGTGGCAGACGGTGCAAGGGTAGAGCAGGGTGCCAGTGAAAAGAAAAAAGCGGGGGACCCAGGTCCTGCCGTCTCGGAACTGAGCGCAGCCACACCAACTGCGACCGATCTTATTAACCCAATCCCCCCCCCCGCCCTGTGGTTCCACCATTGACCCTATCAAAACCCAACTGAACCGCTCGCTGCCCCCCAAAACCCGACCTGCAACAAGCTAGGTGCGACTTCCTCGCACATATACGCAGCATTTTCTCTGGACCACACCAGTCTGGATAGAAACAACCCCTAACCAAAAGAGAGTTGATTGATTTTAGCATGTCGCTCAAGCAGGTACGTTCGTTATTCGTAACTGATGGACTTCGGCCTGAGTCTTTTTTCTTCCTCTCCCTCCGTCGCTCCGTTATCCTTGCTTGTCGTCGCCGCTCCAACAATTTCAAATCTGCGATTGACTGACATAACCACACAAACTACAGGAGATAGAAACGTGGGTAACGGCCTTAGGCCGGTACGACAACAATGAGTTCGAGGATGCTCTTGGTGAATTCGACAAGATTTCGGATACCTCGAAGATCCTTTTCAACATGGGTGTGATCCATGCCACACTTGGCGAGCACGAGAAAGCCGTATGTACCACCTCCGAGTGCTCTCTGGTGCAGACCAGGAAGAGTGTTTCGCTCGGTGAGTTGCTAACATAAACAAATCTTCCTCTGCAGGTTGAATGCTACCAACGGGCCATCAAACTCGATCAGTACCTTGCTGTCGCCTACTTCCAGCAGGGTGTTTCAAATTTCCTGCTGGGTGACTTCGAGGAGGCACTCGCCAACTTCAACGACACCCTACTGTACCTCCGAGGCAACACAATGATCGACTACGCCCAGCTTGGTCTCATGTTCAAGCTCTACTCCTGCGAGGTTCTTTTCAATCGTGGTCTCTGCTACATCTACTTGCAGCAGAAGGATGCTGGTTTGCAGGATTTGAACTATGCTGTGAAGGAAAAGGTTGTTGAGGACCATAACG
Organism: Pyricularia oryzae 70-15; assembly: GCF_000002495.2. Lineage (NCBI taxonomy): Eukaryota > Fungi > Ascomycota > Sordariomycetes > Magnaporthales > Pyriculariaceae > Pyricularia > Pyricularia oryzae. Next base: position 5,255,763 of record NC_017849.1, on the reverse strand, counting down.
TCATTGACGACGCAATTAGGGAAGAGGCCGAGGTGAGTTTAGATACCAGATCAGGTCCCGTCCGTAAATGAACCGAGAGTCTGACAATCTTCTTACAGGGCTACACCGTCTTCTCCATTCCCGTTGGAGTTGTTTACAGGCCTAACGATGCGAAAGTTAGAAACTTGAAAACGAAGGACTACCTCGGAAAGGCACGGTTGGTGGCTGCGTCGGACAGGTCCAACGCCTTCACTGGATTCGCCGGTTCCGAGATCAAGAACTCGGGCAAGGCCGATGTCAAGGACGACAGGCCTAGTGACAACATCTCCTTTGCTGCCACGAACCTCGTTAAGCCTGGATTGCAGAGCAGGGCTCGGCAACAGTCGGAGCCACCGAACAGCAGGAACGTTTTCCCGCCCACGCCGCCGCCCGAGAATGACAAGCAGACTATGAGCCGTGGTGCTTCTGTCCGCAATGGACCGAAACCAATGCCAGCCAAACTGAACATCGACAAGGCGAGACCCAATGACCGCTACGAACGTACCACATCGCCCCAGGAGCAACGTTCGAGGGCTCCCAGCCGGGCTCCTTCTAACGCACCGTCGCGAGGCTTCTCAACACGTGAGCCGCCGCGGAGGAGACCACGATCCCAAGAGGAGGAAGAAGGATATCTGGACGACGTCTACGACAACTACGGAGGTGGTATTGGCGGTGGCGGCGGCAGCATCAGGGGCAGTCGGTCGCAACGCAGGGCACCTCAACAGCGGTATATTGAGGAGGAGGACGAAGGCAGCGACTTTGACGATGGATCCTTCGACGAGGGTGACTTTGAGATGGTATCCAACCGCCGTCCCGGCACAAACTCGATGTCGAGCTCATCACGAGGGCAGTCAAGGAGACCAGACATTCGCAACATCAAGGTCAAGGTGCATTACACAGCTACAGACGACACAAGGATGATTCTGATCGGAATGGCCTGCGAGTACTCGGATTTCGTCGAAAAGATCCGCAACAAGTTCAAGATTGCATCCCGACGCAGCGTTAGGATCAAGGTCCGCGACGACGAAGACGGCGGAACAATGATCACCATGGGTGATCAGGATGACCTGGACATGGCCATCATGGCCTCCAAGTCAATGGCCCGGAGGGAAAGGTCAGACAATGGAAAGATGGAGGTAAGAGTTTAATAATCGTCCCGAAGACTCGACGAAGCCCGAACGATCAGCCCCGAACATGCACTAACAACTAGTCTTACCATCTATAGGTTTGGATTCAGGATGCATGATAAAGCGAGCGATGGTTTTGACTTCCTAACTGCAACGCATCTCATATACCCCAGCACCCGAGTGCGTTTCTTGTCGATACGAAGTAATGATGGCTCCTACCTGGCCATTCGTCACCATGAGTTGTCAGCCAGCTGACTTTGTGACATTTCGGGCGCACGAGGCAATTATCTATGCATAACATGGCGTCTGGCCGGGTGAGCCCGATCTTTTTATTTTATTTTATTTTTTTCTCGATCATGCTCGGGCCGTTGTTTGGGCCCGTCATGAATTAGCATTAAACATACTTTTAGAGGGCGGGTTTCTACAGTTTCTACCCAGGCAGGCGAACTTTGGATTTTGGCTGGTTCATTTCCTTAATCTTCTAACTGCATGTTTTCTTTCTCTTCTATCGTTTATCAGCAAATCAATGTCTGTCCCAAAGAGTTTCTGTCATGTTTCACTTTTTATTATATATTGATTTTGATCAAATCTAGGCCGTGACGGGCTATGGCATAAGTCTGTTTCCCCGCCCCGTTCGGGATTTTCTTCTTTTCCTACGTCAAGCATGGGAGTCCAAATCTGGCACCGGATATAGTTAGTCTAGAATCTCTGCTTCACAGCAGGCAGAATATTTGGGCATGGGCATCGTTGTTCAATATGATCTACCGAAATAACATATCCATCCTGAAGTACACATGCCAAACAAGGGTGCAAACATCTAGACGATCTCAGAATGGCATGGGTTGTTCTGTCGACTTGTGAACTCTATGTAGACAATGGCAGGTCATTGAGACTAGCTAGCTGGTTGGTTGGCCTTGAACGGACGGGCAAAGTGTTGATTCAACTTGCAACGAGTAAATGAGTGTCTGATTGGGAGCTTCGGCCGTGACCGTCGGGCGTACGTCATATCATACCTGGTCAGTGTTTCATAACCAGGAGTGTGGTCGAGCATGTTGAAATTGGGGGGGGGGGGGGGGGGGGGGGGGGAATAACAAAACCTTGCTGATGTTCCGACTTGGCCCCCGATGTGTGAGAATGAACCAAAGATGGGGAGAATAGAAGAAGTAAAAGAATTAAAGGCGGAGGATTTGAGATAAATAAGTAAAAATATGAAACGATTATTCCCAAAGTTCGGTGATGGTTGATGGATGAATGCGGGGAAGGAAAAATGTAGGTAGGGGGGAGTGCACGTGCAGAAGGGAAGAAGGACTTCGCTCGAATCGAAAGAGTAAAGAGGAGACGAGGTTCATGCATCTGTCAGATACATGTTTTGTGTCTTGGCCTGATCTCCAGTCGAAAAAGGGTCAGAAAGTTGAGGAGAAGAAAAGATTCGAGAGACAACAGATGAAAGTCTCAGCAGGGAATAAGAATAGAATTTTTTTTTTTTTTTAAAAAAAAAGAGAAGAAAAAAAAAGTCCACTGATTTTCACCTCATCCACACTAGACTGTTCCACATCCCATCCCATTCCATCTACACCGTCTCCTCCTCCCCATGCGCTTTTTTTTCTTCTTATTTTTAAATCTGCAACCTCCTCATCTCTGGCAGCGTCCAATACTTTCTCATATTCTCGGCCTTGAGCGTCTCAACTTCGGCGTCGAGGTGAAGCCACAAGACGTCGTTCCAGTCGTCCATCTTGGTCTTGAGCGTGGCCATTTCAAAGTCGAGCTGGCCCCGGCGGCACTCGGTCAGGTAGTCCTCGAACCGGTCCATGCCTTCGTGGATCAGCCGGTGCTGGAGGAGCAGCTCCGACTGCTTGCGGCTGGGTTTGCTGCCACCCTTCTTTCCGTCTTGGTTGCGGAAATCGTCCATCCGGACGGCGAGCTGGGGGTACAGCAGCTGCTCTTCGATGTTGTGGTGCATGGTCAGCTGCCGCACAAAAGCGAGCCCCGTGTCGATGAACTGCCTCAGTGTCATGTTTGCCGGGCGACGGTTGTTGCCTGCCGCTGTGTACATCATGTTCCATGTTTGTTTAAAGTGATTGTGCTTTTTTCGTTTGTTCCGTTTTTGATAGTCAGCATATGCGCTGTACCGATATCAAAGGTCTTGTGCATGTGGCTTTGTTGTGGTCTTTTAGTTCCCGGCCGCCCGACGAAAAAAAAAACTCACAAAATATTCCATCGAATCCGCAAGGCGGTTGTACTCCCTGTACTCGGCTGCAGATAACGGAGGCAGCTTGGGCTCCGGCTCGGGGGCACTCGGCGCCACCGCCGTCTTCTCACTTGCAGCTGCGCATGATGCCTCGGCCCCTGAAGCACGCGACTGTGAGACCTCGGGTGCAGCAGCAGCAGCTTCAGGCACTGGCTGGGAAGACATGGTATGGATGTTGGAAGTGAACTGAAAGTACTTTGATAATAGACTTTGCTCAGCCCCACAGCATACGGCCTTATTCCTCCTCGCTGACTCTTGCTGACGATCTTTTAAGGGTCGGCGCGGATCCGATGTGCTCTGCAGTGACAGGAGCCGCCTGACCGGTATAGAGCGGGGCCGGATCCGGATAGGGCGGATAAATAAAAACCCTGCTGAAGAGTGCAAGAATCGACGACTCATGCCCGACCTTGTAAAGCGTTCTGGCTAACAAAAGGGAGGAGAGAGAGGCAAGAAAAAGGAAAAGTAGCAAGCTGACCACAATGCTTAAAATACAACCGCCCACCGAGATCTAACCGTACAAGCCTGAGAACAATTCAGACACGCTCGATGTTGTATGCCAAAATTCGCTGGCCCAAAACTAAATTGTCACCCAAATGTCAGCCAAAGTTGATATGTCAAGTATTAGAAATCAACGAGTCTCACTGAAGGAAGCCCTGGTTGGTGCCGGTCGCACCTCGCTGGACCCGCCCCTGTAGCCGCGCGGTGGTCAGGATTCGGTTTAGCGTCGCTGAACGACGAAAGGGCAAGGCCAAGCAAGGCAAGGCAGTATTTGGGGGATTTCCCGCTCATTTCCGAATCAACCTGGGCAACTGCCTACACGTTTTCTAAGAATTGTCCAGATATATCTATAACAGTATGAATCGTACGAAAAAGCAGAATTCAATTCAATGCGTCGCGTGGGACAGTGGAAGTTAGTATTATCCAAGGTACTCTGGTTGCAGCTTTCTTTCCCTTCCTTCCCGGTGATTTTTCTAAGAATAGAATATCTGCATTGATTCATGAGGACATGTTAAGTGAGTGCATTGGGAGTTGATGGTAAATACATCATGCTACTATTATAATCGATACCCATCTATGTCGGCTTAGAATAGGATATCCGTTTTGGGCTCTTAGACCAAAAAGTATCTTTTATACCGGTTAAACCCAGGAAAACCCCCTTTCTTTTCTCGTGCGCACATAGTCCATAGTCTCTTACACGCTCCCTGACGCGCACCTGCCTCTAATCACAAGGCCCCCCTCCCGAATCAATATCCTGTTTATCATTTTGTTTCAAATATCTTTAAGTATTCTTTTATTCTCGCAACTCTGTCATTATGAACCTCAAAATAACTCTCCTTTCAGCCGCTATTCTTGCGGACAATGTTGGTGCTGCGAGTGGCCAGGCCGACAACGTGGATTACCCGACTGCCACGTATTTTACGCAACTGGAGCCGTTGTATGTGTTTCACCTTACCCACGACAAGGATCCTGGAATACTTGGGAGCACAGAGTGCCGCGAATATGAGCCATGTTATTTGAAATATGAAAGGGCAGGGCGTTCAGGGCACGTAAGGTTTACAGTCATAAATGGCAAGGCCAAGAATATTGTCCCAGAACTGGGGGAGGGGTTTCACCTGTCCACTAAGGGGCCGCTTCTGGGCCGTATTCGCAGTTTTAACGACATACCTACTTGAGGGAAACCGACGTTGGCGACATAGCTGCGAGGATCGGGCTTTAGACCTAACCTTACAGCCCACCTATTATAAGCGACCTCGAACTAATGAAATGTCCTCGTTTATATGAACTTTTTTTTGCTTCTCTCAATATTGAGTTGATTATTTGTTGCTTTGTTCCACATCGTAGTATGCGCCGTCAGCTTGATTTGATAGTTTAAGAAATTATTTTTGATTTTATTCATCCGCTTTTGGCGGGGCAGACCGCTGAATGCCGTGACCCGCAAGACGCCGAATACTGATTCTGCCGATCCCAAGCTGGAAGTTGAAGTACAACCAACCGCCAACTCGGGAAACCTACTGAACGTTCCTGCCCGGGAACTGGAAACTGCAGGTCCTCTTTATTTGAGGCGACGTGCAAAAGACGCCCAGGTCGCTGCCTGGTCTAACCTTTTCGACCCAAACGGCTTATTCTGCAGTAGTTCTAGTTGCTTTAGACATCAGTCCAATTCGACAGTTTCTCGGACTGATCGCCACCTTGCCACACCACTGTAGCTTGACTGCTGCAGTCACGGAGCGGTTCGCGACAATGGCCATTTTGAACTTCACTCTGAGCGAAGATGGCGTCGTTGCGCTGCAGAACGCCTTGACCTGTCTCTTGAGGTTCTGTGACGACGTGTCTCTCGATGCCACCAAGGATAGGTTTATCCTGACGGGGCTGAACGCGACCAAGTCGGCCCACATATCCTTCATCTTCAACCTGAATCGCTTCTTTTCGCGATACTCATTCGAGGGCAGCGCTCAGTACAGGGACCGCTTCTACTGCGTTCTGTATATCAGGGCAAGTTCAACTGCTCCTCGAATGGCTGCGCCAGCTGCATAAGATTATGCTCGCTGCCGATGCATGGCCAAGTAACTGATATCTTTCGACGCGTCTACCTAGGCATTGCTGTCGGTATTTCGAGTCCGTGTTGGTGGTGATCCAGGCAGAGACAGGGAGAAAGAAACAACCATTGAGAGATGTGATGTTGCCATCAATGACGGACCGGGCACCAAGAGCCGGTTCGTTGCCCAAATCATATGCAGAAATGGTTAGTAGCTGTTCAAACACAAAGGACATCATGTAGTATTCTTTCTCACATTCAATTCTCGTAGGAATCACGGCAACCCACAGTCTGCCATTTGAGGCCAAGGCTCCTACGAGGGTCAAATTTGACTCTGCTGAAGCCGTCAACCACTGGACCATGGCGTCACGCACATTACGTCAACTAATGGACCATTTTGGCCCCGGTATCGATTTGCTTGACATCCATACAGAGGGTGAAGGTGTTGTCAACTTTGCATGCTACACTGAGAAGGATTACAAACTGTCCAATGATGCCAGTGTGTACTGCCCTGTCTGCCGCTCCCGAAACTCTGATATCAAGTCTGACATGTCATACCTCCACGCACAGCTATTCTGAAAAAGCCGTTGCACACATCTATTGCGGTTGAGATGGATGAGTTTGACGAAATCGAGGTTGAGGACAAACTGCACACCATCATCCCAGTAAAGGACTTCAGGGCTATTCTTCAACATGCCACCACCACAGCGGGGGATCTTTCCGCCAGATATTCTAACCCGGGCCGTCCTATGAAACTCTATTACAGCACGGACGGCATACTCTGCGAGTTTATTCTCATGACGGTTGGAGAGAGAAGCCCGGCCGGCCCTAAGACTCGTAAGGGCCGGGTCACAAAAACACCCAAGCCTGGTCTCGACGCGACATCTAGCCGGGCCGCTTCAAACTCGAGAGCACCTACGCAGCAAGCGCAGGTACCCTCGCAAGCTCGGGAGCCCAAAGTCATTATGCCTCCACCCCCAGCTCGACCATCACAGTTTGAGATGCGACCGCCACCGGTACCGCCTCCCATGTCAACCATGCGATCCGAGTCTATGTTTGTTGCCCAAGACGATGATCCAATGTGGGAGCCTGTCAATGAGGAGGATGAAAACGAAGAAGAAAACGGTGCCCTGGGTTGGGACGCTAGCAACGCTCCTGTAAGTAATCGACGCGGCACAACGCCAAGAAAACGTTACCGGGATATAGCTAACGAAGTCGTTGCCTTTACAGAACCCGCCTACCCTACGGATCAGTGACCGTCCTAACCTAACTGCTCCCTCTGAGCCTCGCCGAGAAGACTCCTACGACACTGGTCTTCCATCTGAGATTGAGCCAACGCAGCTGCTCTCGGATGTACGGCGGTTCGGTCTTTTCTCCTGAGGATATATTGTGACTCCTGGTCCGTATTCATAGAGGTTCCGTACTGGTCAGAGGGGGATAGGCCTTGACATGTTGAACTGCTGTTGTTATCCAACAAGTCAGATCTGCCGCCCTAATGTTTATGGATGCTTTCAGGAACCCGGTTCAACTAGAAGGCTTTCCAATCATAATCCAACTGGTGGCACATCCAGAACCAATAGCTGTAATAGAGGAGCCTGGGGGAATGTGTTTGGCGGAGGCGATGACATTCCACCCAGTATTCCCTTGTGAATTATCATCTTGAACTTGAGGACCGCAGTTTCCATGCTCTCCCCAGCCCCAGGCAGCAACACTCTGACGTGCCTCGTCTATGGCGACGACATGCTCACTGCCAACCGCGATCTGCGACATCTTGGGCAGCTCTGATGGCGCGAGTTGACCGTGGTCATTCCTACCCCAGCTGAGTATGCTTCCATCGGCCTGCAAGACGTAGATGTTACCCCAGCTAGCCTGCAAGTCTCGCCAGCCCGGCACGGAATTCGGTGCAGAAGATTGCACGCTCCATTTGTCCAGGCCCATCACCAAGATATCTCCACTGCCGGGCTCCCCCACAAGGCAGGTGAATTCTTTGCCGCAAGCAGCCTTGGCTACCTTGAAAGGAACACCCTCAATCTTGCGAGGCTCGGTGATGATGCCTTCCGGCGCACCCAGCTGCCCCTTTCGCCCATTACCCCAGCCGTAGACGTCCCCGTTGCTCAGCACGGCAACGACGTGGCCCATACACGCAGACAGTCCGACGACCTCGGTCTCTGGCGGTGGGAAGTTTGCAATCGGCTGGGCGAACGGGACGCGGATGATGAGCGGGCCCTGCCCCAGCTCGCCCTTGCTGCCGCACCCGAAGCTGTACACGCGCCTGTTCCTCCGGCCCTGCTCGTCGGGCCCCGTGATGATGGACGCTTCCCAAGTGGCGGCGATCAGGCGGCCCGGACTCTGGGCTGCCTGCTCGGCGGGGACGTGGATCTTGTGGAAGACGGGCGGTCGTGGTTGGCCTGCCCCGGCTGAATCTGCTGTTGCTGACTTGAGACCGCATGCTCCAGAGGCTGGATCGCCGGAGCTGTAGATTTCGCCGTCCTGGGTCAAGAGCAGAGTGTGGTTTCCGCCGGCCGCGACCTGGACGACTGGCGATGTTGGGTTGGCGGAAAGTTCGCCTGCTGCAGAGGAGAAGAGGGCGGGCTTGGGGACTGAGATGTCTTCTTTGTGACCTATGCCCAGTTGGCCTGAGCCGTTAGATCCAAGGGCAAATGCGAAGTCCATCTTGAGAGGGTTTGGGAGGGATGATGATATTAGTTTTTTCTCTTCTTTTTTTCCCCCATTAATTTTTACCCCCTCCAAGGTTAGATGTTGCCCGTTTAGGAGCGAAAGGGGTGTTTTTAGTCGCTCGCCAAAGGTAGAGAGAGATATTCGACCAGTAGCCCCACCGAATTTCCACAGCTCGAATGTGGGTCGAGTCAATGACTTTAAATCCCCACCTCATTTTTTTTCTGCAACGGAATTTTCCAACTCTTGCTCACGACAAACTCTTTCTTCTCTTGCTCTCTCCTCGCATATTCCAGACCAGTCTATCACACACCATACCGTCATTGTCTACGACTTGAGACCCCAGGCACGCAGCTATCGACCTTGCTATATCGAATCAAGGGTGTTGCGAAATCTCGGAAGTCTCGAGTCTCAGGCGCTGATGATAATGGCAGCGTCGAGCCATTCTCCAAATGGGCTTCCATCCATGGAAAGCTTCGTTGTGGGAATCATTGGCATGGGCGACATGGGCAAAATGTATGCCCGAAGGCTCAGTGCTGCTGGATGGAGGTAGGATATGGCGCTGGATTTCTTTTTGTCTGTGACTCGTCTTGCTCTATCTGTTGATTGGCATTTGACAAACAAACATCTATGGTGAGTTTATAATTCTTCTTTACACACACCCCCTCCTTCGATGATGACTTGAGTGCATTTGGCTAGAGTATCGTCCTAGACTAGTTGGATCAGCCGTTATGGCCCCGACACGGTTGAAGACTTTCCATGATGAATATTCTCAGCTACCTTACAATTTTTTGTCTGAGCAACACTTCACAATCTTCACTTTTTTGTCCGGCACACGCACTCGAATCATTGCTAACAATTTGGTGAAGATTTAGGAATTTTAGCTCTCAGCTCTAGTGACCGGACTACCTTGGTCTCAAATGTTCTTTCTTGCTCTTTACTAACCACGTAAAAATTTTCACTTTTCATCAGGATCCTGGCATGCGACCAGGAAGAAAAATATGAAGCTCTTCGGGAGGAGTTCTCTGGACACGTATGGTTTGCCCGTGCCTCTGTATCCTCGTTCTAGCATGTTTTTTCCCCGTGATCTTCAGTTGTCAATTACGAGAATAGGTGCTGAGATGTGCCTTTTCGCCTCTTTCACTTAGAATAATATAACAATTCATCGCAACGGCCACCTGGTATCTCGAGCTAGCGACTACGTCATCTACAGTGTTGAGGCGGCATCCATCGGTCGCGTTGTAGCCCAGTATGGACCATGTATGTGTGAAGATCCCTTTTGACATTGCCGCCCTGGGACCCTTGGGTTCCTCCGTAGAGGAGTATACAGTCACTCATCAGACGACATGCTGCAGCCACCAAGCAAAATGCCATCGTCGGTGGCCAGACGTCCTGCAAGGATCCTGAGATAAAGGCTTTTGAGCAGCACCTCCCAAGCGATGTGGATATCGTATCATGCCACTCTCTCCACGGCCCAAATGTAGACCCTAAAGGACAGCCTCTGGTACGTTTGTCTTGATGATGTTGTTGCCAGCTACTGCCTGGATGGACGGGGGTGGTGTGCAGGGATAAGCTGACCTGGGAGGATGCGCAAATCCAGGTCCTGATACCACACCGTACCAATAACTCCTCCTCCCTAGCCACGGTCGAAGCCATCCTCAAGTGCTTCAACTCCACAAAGGTGATACTCACGGCCCGCGAGCACGACCGAATCACGGCCGACACGCAGGCCGTGACGCACGCCGCCTTCCTCTCCATGGGCAAGGCGTGGCACGCGTCCCAGGAGTTCCCCTGGGAAGGGGCGCGGTACGTCGGAGGCATCGAGAACGCAAAGATCAACCTGATGCTGCGAATCTACGCGCAAAAGTGGCACGTCTACGCCGGGCTGGCCATCCTCAACCCAGAGGCCCGCAAGCAGATAGACCAGTACGCTCGCTCCACCACGGAGCTGTACAAGCTCATGCTCGAGGGCCGGGCCGACGAGCTGCGGAAGCGGGTGCTGGCGGCGCGGGACAGGGTTTTCGGTCCCGAGGGCGCCCCAAAGTGGGAGGAGCGGCCGCTGCTCAGGGATGGGTTGCTGGACCGCTTCAGTCTGAAGCCCGAAGGCAGCGGAACCGGCGAGCGGCAGCAGATCCTGCCCAACAACCACCTCAGCCTGCTGGCCATGGTGGACTGCTGGAGCGCGCTGGGGATCGTGCCGTTCGACCACATGATCTGCTCGACGCCGCTGTTCCGGCTGTGGCTGGGCGTCACGGAGCACCTGTTCCGCAGCCCCGCGCGTCTGGACGAGGCGCTGCGCATTGCTGTCGAGGACAACACCTTCCGGTCTGACGACCTCGAATTCACCTTTGCCGCGAGGGGCTGGGCCGAGTGTGTGAGCCTGGGACACTTTGACACGTGGCGGGAGAGATTCATTGTCACGCAGCGCTTCTTTGAGCCGCGGTTCGCTGATGCCATCAAGGTCGGGAACGAGATGGTCAAGGCGGTGCTGGAGTCCTCCAAGGATTAGAACTAGATAGTTAGTGGAGAGTAGTGCCATCTTTTGTCTATACGTCTACTAAGAGTTTGTAGTCATAATTTCGACACTCTCTAATCCTGAAGCGACAATGCATGCAATATGTTAACTGTTTTGTTATGTTAGAACTAGTAGACGTCAATGGTACGTCTAGAGAGAAGTAGACAAGATTGACGTAAAGCTCAATGTTGTATCGAAGCACCCATCTGCCGTGCTCATTTTCAGGCGCCTTGTGTGGGGCGTAGCGGGCCCTGTACCCCTGGCGAGCCAACTTTTACAGGGGTACAATGCACCCCAAACCAGATGGCGGAGCTCCACTAAGATTTTGCGAATGGGTTGACGAATGAACGAACGCCTTCGAAATGCAAGCATCAAATTGGTCTGCAGACAACAAAGAAATCCCAAATAAACTCGACTAGGAAGTTTGATCCTACGGGGGCCACGAACACGATGCTCGCATGGCCAGGCCCAGCATGGAGAGCGTGCGGCGGCTGCGGTCGGGCAACGACGGCTCGTCTGGGGCGTAAATTCATCCAGCACGCAGCGGCAGCAAAAGCATCCGTAACAGGAGCAGCATCAACGGGGCGACAGCAGAGCAGCAAAACAAAACCCGCAGAAAAGCCGGCGCGGACCCGTTTTGCCCCGTCTCCCACCGGGTTCCTGCACCTCGGCTCCCTCCGCACCGCCCTGTTCAACTACCTGCTCGCCAAGGCGACAGGCGGACAGTTCCTGCTCCGGCTCGAGGACACGGACCGGACGCGGATAGTCCCCGACGCCGAGGCACGCCTCTACCAGGATCTGAGGTGGGCGGGCCTGGTGTGGGACGAAGGGCCGGACGTGGGCGGGCCGAGCGGGCCGTACAGGCAGTCGGAACGGCTGGGGCACTACTCCAAGTACGCGCAGCAGCTGCTCGACAGCGGCCGGGCGTACCGCTGCTTCTGCACGCGGGAGGAGCTTGCGGCATCGCAGCTCGGGTCGCAGGCCGACAGCGGCGCCGGTGGACGCTACCCGGGGACGTGCTTGGCCGTGTCGGCCGACGAGTCCGAGGAGAGGGCCGCGAGGGGCGATGCGCACGTGATTCGGTTCAGGAGCAACACCACGCCCTTCACCGTGCCGGACCTGGTGTACCGCCGCTTCAGGAAGAAGCACATGGAGGATGACTTTATCATCATGAAGAGCGATGGATTCCCGACGTACCATTTCGCAAATGTCGTGGACGACCACCTCATGGATGTTACCCACGTCATCAGGGGAGCCGTGAGTTTTTGACTCTCTACCGAGTTAGCAAAAAGATGGATAGTAGAGACCGCGCAAAATGCTAACATGGAAATCCCGGAACAGGAATGGTTGATATCGACGCCTATGCACTGTGACCTCTACGACGCCCTGGGCTGGAAGGAACCGATATTCGCCCATGTCGGCCTGCTGGTCAACAAGGACCGCCAGAAACTAAGCAAGCGCAACTCGGACATCCATATCTCTTCTTACCAAGAGCAAAACATACTCCCCGAGGCCCTCGTAGACTTTGTTGCCCATCTCGGTTGGCGGGCCCCTTCGAAGAAGGGAGCGCTGACTCTGTCAGATCTCGTCGATCACGTACGTGTTGTTGCACCGGACAATGAGCTGGTGATCGAGAAGAAACTACATGCGAAATACTGACTCTCGAGACTAAAAATTTAGTTCGATTTGAAATTTACCAAAGGAGACATCGTAACAGACCTCGACAAGATCCAATATCACCAGGTTCAGCATCTCGTTAAACACCTAGAAAACGAAACCGTGGCAAGGGAGCAAGATTCCCTTGGCTCTATCGTTGATACCGTCTCCCGCATGATTAGTAGTGTCGCGAAGCCTACAGACGGCCTGCATGCTGCCCTGAAAGGCCTACCCGACAGCACGGAGAGGCGAGAGTACATCCGCGCCGCGCTTCGTCTGCTGAGCAACAAAGCTTGGCCACTCGGAAAGGTTGTCGAGGGCAACGTGCATCTCTTCTGGCGTCCTACTAGCCAACAACTGGGTGATAGTTTGCCTCAGCTCCGGGCGTCACTGGGCTCCATCGCTATCAACAATGCGGATGGCGATGTTCATGGTGCTCTGACGCTTATTCAAGACGCCCTCAAAGGCATCAGCGAGGACAAGTGGGAAGCTGAAACCCTCAAAAATTCCATGTCATCGATACATTCGGCCATAAGTTGTCGGGATGTCGAAGGAAACGAGATACCGCATGCACACTACAAACCCTGGAGGTGGTTTCTTCTCGGATCAAACCCAGGCCCAGCCATACACTCAATTCTGGAGTTGTTAGGCCGAGAGGAGACTTTGGGACGTCTAGAGGAGGCTATGAATGTGCTCGAGCGCTCGCAGGAAGGTTCCGTCAATGATGCTACCGCAGCCCAGGCATAGTGCAAGTATTCTGAGGATTCAGCTCACCCATCAGGCTTACGCACGCCATGTGTATCAATATTTAGGAAGAGTAGTGGATGTAATGTAAATGTAACAACAGCATGAGAAAGAAACCCATCTTGATACCCCCTCAACGCCAAACCCCAAATCAGAACTCCTTGCACATGAAGAGAAACTAAGGCCAGTGAAGAAAGGCACGACATGTAGTTGACGAAGAAGAAAAAGCCTTGATGTTCTGTTTGCCCAATTGTCACACTGGATATGCAGCTAGCACCTACGACGCAGCCGACGGCTCAGCCTGGCCGGTAAACACCTTTGCCTTTAGCTCACCCGCCATCAGAGCGGCCCTCTGGCTGGCGGCAACGTGCATGCTGTCCCTGGCCATGGTCTCGATGGCGCTCTCGACAGCTTTACTGGTGCCGGAGGCGCCTCCCAAGGCCATGCCGTAACCCGACTGACCGGAGCGGCCGTTGCGCTGCATGACGCCAACAACGTCCCTGATCCTGCTTCCCAGGTCGAGCATCTGCTTGTTGCCGTAGTCACGATTGGTGATGAGGGGGCTCTGCGACAGGGTCTGGACCCAGTACTTGTTCCACAGTAACTCCAGAAGGTGGGCGTCGAGGGTACTCTTGAAGTGCTCCGTCTCAAGGGCGTAGTACCTGCTCGCGTGGGCGCCAAAGTCCTCAGCTTTGGCCAGGGGCACTGGCTGGTACCCATCCGACGTGCTGGCCTCCTCGGCCTTGTAGTTCTCGGGATAGGTCCTAAAGGCGCCGATCTCGACCTTGCCGGCGCTGATGGTGCGGTCCGGGTCGATGACAACAGCGACGAAGGGGTCCATGAACTGCTGCTGCAGGAACTGCGTGCTCACGTCGATGCCCGACAGCCAGCACCCGTACCCGGGGTGGCTGTGGTACCACCCGACCACGTTCTCCAGCCTGCCCTGCTCGCGGCTGAGCCGGAGGTACTCGACCAGGTACTCATTTGCCTCGTCGTGCGCGTTAACCCTCGTCTCGGTGCCTTCTACCGGAAGCCTGAAGGCGTCCGTGACCACGAGCGCCGTCCCGTCCACGTAGCCCTGCATCATCCCCATGACCTCGAGCGAGCCGCCGGACCGGGCGTGCATCACCATCTTGATCAGGGCGATGGCGCTGATGCGCACAGACTTGAAGTAGTTTGGGTCCTTGGCCCATGGCCTTTGCTGGTTGATTGCCTTTTGGGACTCGGCGTCGTAGTTGTAGAGGGCATCGCGAGATGGGTCGACCAGTTTGACGTTGTTGTCGAGCTCTGTTGGCGGAGGGCTTTGGGTTAGTTGAAGGTCAAAATAGATTGTAATTCATTTGCGACTCTTTCAATCTGATCAAGAGTAGGGGCAGAGACAGTGAAGCACTTGCAAAAGAACAAAACTAACCCCACGACTTCATAGCAACATCCATCTTGTCGACGGAGAGAGCCCACCCCCAGGGCTGGCTGACTTATGCTTGTTCGTGACCTCGTAAGCCTCTCAGTAAAGGATCCTAAGCTGTCTAGGCTGGCTATTTGGGAGAAGCAGCTTTGCACCACAAAATTTGCACAGTTTCTAGCTTCGTCGAATGGTTATCTGGTGGCGGATGTATGTTTGCTACCTTCCCATAAACAATTGGCGATGATCTATCATAATTATCCGGAGTCTAGACAAGGCAACAGAGTTGGGAGCGGGACAGCAGGCTCCACATTAGCTACGATAAGCATGGATAAGGTACCAGCAAACGCGGGGCTGCCTCGCCCTAGTAGAGAACAACAGTACAGGGTAACTGAACAACTCCAATTCAGTGCAATCTACTCTTACCTAACCTACCCTGCACTGGTAGATATAGGTCCCTATACATGACTTCTAGTTTCGAATGGGGTATCAATGGTATGTACGAGACAAAAACGCGGGGAAAAAAAGACAAACAATCAAGAAACCCGACAACTTGATCTTAGAGCTCCCATAAAGCAGCTGCGGAACAAAGATGCAAGAGAGCAGCGCCGCTACGCTGCGTCTCTCCTGCTGCCCCCAGTCAACATCAACAGTCCGACGCTGCCTCCTTCAGCACTCTAAGCCGGTGCGGGAACCCGCAGGCCCTTGACACTGTCCCAGACGCTCTGGCTCACCCTCGGTGGGATTTTCCTCCCCCGCAGCCGCATGTCGATGAGCCACATGCCCACGACGAACTCCTCCTTGGACAACGACCCGCGACGGCCCAGGTCCACCAGGTCCCAAACCTCGGCGAGCTCGTCGTGTGGCAGCCGGCTGCGACTCCAGAGGTCCCGCACAACAACATTGGCGACCAGGTCCTCTGGCTGCTGCTGCTGATGTTGTTGTCCAACACCGCCATCTTTGGGAGGCAAGAGGAGACCACGGTTGCTGGCCCACAGAGCCTCGTACCGCCGCCGCTCCTCGGCCGTGACCGAATCCCGCCAACGACGCCGCGAACCCTCGTGATGGACGTGCTTCTTGCCTCCCAGAGGGCCGCGCTTCCGGTGCCTCTCCTTGTGCTTGCGCGCCTCTTCATCGTCCGACTTTGAATGAGGGGCCCGCAGCGTCGTCAGCATCCCTTGCTTTTTGGGCGGTGATCTACTATGACTGCGGCTCATCCCGCCCCCCGTCAAGTTGGACGCTAGACGGTCGTTGCGTTTGCGCGAGGGCACCGGCACGGGAGCTGGCGTTTGGGACCTGCTGGCCGGAGTGTGGCGCGCCGAGGCTAGGCTGCTCGCCACGATGGCGTTGGTGAGCGAGTCCAGGGCCAGGGAGGACCTGTTGGCGCTCGTGGGGGTCTGCTTCGACTGGCTGCTCGTGGATCGCTGTTGTGACGACGGAGTTGTGGCTTCGCTGTGGGGTCTGCTGGGGGTTTCTCTGACAGAACGTATCCTTCGTGGTGGTGGTGGTGTCGGCGCGCGGCGTCCTTGACCAGAAGATGTGGAGAAGAAGGTGTCATCAGATGATATAGAGTCGACTCTTTCTCTAAAAGGGGGGCCATGTGCGCCATCCAAGGTCAGAGGTCCACAGTCAATATCATCCACATCTTTGGGCATTAAGATCCGAGAGAGAACCTGAATTTCCTTTTGTGAATGGTAGGCTTTGATTGGTGTGCGCGCAGGTTGTGCTCTCGCCACCTTTGGCTTGGGCTGCTGCACACTGGCTCGCCTTATCGATGGCGATGTTGGTTCCGAGCCAGGATACTGCTCTGCCCTCTTTGATTCGACCGGCTCAGGGGCTGCACGAGGCTCGGTCTTGATTATTTTTTCCGGTTTGGGCTTGGGTTTTGGCTTTGGCTTGGGTCTCGGTTTCTGGACTGGACTTGCAGGCTCCTCCTGCTCTGGCACCCGATCTATGACTTTTCTCCTTGGTTGAGGCACCTCCGTATCTCGGACAGGAGAAGGGCTCTTAACGGGGTCACCATCTCGCCTTCTACTTTGCTCCCGAGCAGGAAGCGTCGGCGTCTCGGCCACGACCTTCCTTCTCCCAAGTCTCCTGAAACCGGTGTCCTCATCATGATCCAGGTCCGCATCATCCTCCCCATCATACCCACCATAGTCCACGCCCTGCCCCGGACTCGGTCCCAAATTCGACGGCGACGTCAATCGCAGACTGCCCACAGACGACGCTCTGCTGTGCGCCCCTGCCCTTCTCCTCTGCTCCTGCGGCGTGACCACGCTATTCTTCCGGCTCGGACTAGGACTAGTAGACCTGCTTGCCGCCAAGGTGGCGGCAATAAACGACGCCGAACGGGGCCCTCCAGCGTTCCCGGGCGGCCGCAGGTGGGGGCTGCCGGACCGCTGCTGCAGCTGCGCCAGCCGGCTGGACAGGGTCGCATGCTCGGGCACGCCGTGGTGGTGGTCCGCCACGCTGCTGCCGCCGGTGGTCTGGTTGCTGAGCGAGGCGGCCGACGTCGCGGCGACGAGGGCGCCGCCGCGCGGGTCGGTAGTGAGCTTGTTGTTGTGATTGGGGCCGGGCGGCGATGCCTTCTTCTTGCTGGCGTCGAGCTGCTTCTGGAACGCCAGGGAGGCGCCCTTGAGCGCGGCGCTCTGTGCTTGCTCATGGGGTATCGACAGGCTCGAGGCTGGCGGGCGGTGCGCCGGCGAAGTCATGATCGTCATGAAGTCCCGGGTTCGAGATCGGTTCGGGGAGGGGGTTGTATTAGTATGTTTGTCGATGACGGAGGTTTTCGACTTGTTAATTTAGACTATTGACTGGCGCTAGACGCCCAACTCCAAGTCGGATGCGTGCATCAGGTCTGACTTGTCGTTTGACATTCAAGGCCGCAGTTGGCCCGAGTCTGTGTGTGTATGTTGTTGGGTCGATTATGTGCGGGATAAGGCTGATTCCCAACTAACTCTTGTTACTGCTTCGCCGTTGGGCTGCGTCGATCAAAGCGATATCCGGTGGTCGCAAGGGTTCCTTCCAATCAGTCTTGTTGATCCGACTACTTCAAAATTGGCTGACGTGATGCCATGGAAACAGCTGTAAAAGTTGCCTGTGAGCTAGGGTGACTGACTATAGTGGACTTTGTGGGTAAAATCGATGGGGTGCTACTGTACGGCACGGTAGGGATACCTGCAGCTTGCAGGCAAAGCAAAATGCAGCTGGTCTGGTTGAATGGGGCAAGTACAGCTGCAGTTCACTGCTCCACGCATCCACTCAGTGACGGCAACATTTCATCGGTTAGTTCGACGTTCGGGGCTATGATAAAAGCCGAGTACGAACAAAGAAGAAAAAAGAAAAAGAAAAAGAAGAACAAGAACAAGAACAACACAGCCGAGCGTGCAAGTCCAGGATACGGAGAAAATTTTGTGCAACGCGACGTTAGTACCTGCGCTAGTAGCAGCGGTAGCAAAATTACAAACTTAAGAGGCTCCTTGGCTATCTATCCCAGCTCGGGTTGGTAGGGCTGGCAATAAGCAGACAACAGCTGGATCTCTCAATTTAGGCACGTTAAAGTAGCTTACATCTCCAGGTACACCTTGAGTAAGAATAGACTTACCTACAGTTGAAAGGTTCCAACTGCGTCACATGAATAAAGAGGGAGGAGGTACATATCTGCCCAGTGATAAATACCCCGCGATTCAAGTACCTTTGGGTTGTACTGGTATGGATATCACGGCAACCGACGATCAGTAACCGGCGATCACAGGCATCTTGGTCCTCGACTAAGCAGTTTTGGTCTAGCCGAGCAAGCTTGGCATGATAACGCAATTCAGCCTCGAACATGATATCTTTAGATCAAGATATGCATGCGAACCAGTCACCCAAAAAAAATTATTGATGTCACTTTACACCATCATTGGTTGTATTTCCGTTGTGTGCCCCTCTTAGGTACCTGGTCAAGGGGCACATTTACGTATATGAAGCCCAGCCATACATGCCGGGTCCAAAGGCATCGCAATACAAAGTGTGTACTTCTATGAAATAGAAAGATGGCAGGTCGAGCGCCTAGCTTCCGAGATCCCTGAAATCATTACCCCCCAAAAGACGCCGGTATGAGAGTGCGTGCATTGACAAGAAGTGCCCCGATATCCAGTGGACAGGAGCAAAGAAGCTGAAAGATGAACAACAGAATGTAACAAGGAAATGGAGAGCAAGGTGACAAATAAGTCGAAGGAGAAGAAGAAGTAAGAGAGGAGGACACAAAGAACGATTGTCATCAAACAGCCATCGCCGTCGAGTAACACCCCTTTTCTTTTATCCAGAGAATGAGATATGTATGACCAGCACAGAAAGCCGATCCTTAAAAACAACATGCAAGAAAATAATTAAAAGAAGGCAAGTAAGTAACTGATGAGACATGTTCGCAGAGCAGAAAGCCAGCATCACATACGCCGCATGAGCCATGTAAGTCGTCGTCGATCCATTAGAAACCATCCTCGTCGGTCCACTCGCTTCCGCTGACTATCCTGGTGCCCTCGGGGTCAACCATTGCCAGGCTCGGATGTGCGCCAGGTGGCAGTCCGCGTGGGCGCTTAGCCTGGCTCGCGTGCGGCCGCGCATAACCCATCTCGGGTGTCATCCGTTTGCCCCTCGCAGCGCGCATCTTTTCATAGTAGCTATCGGACGCATCCGCCTCGGGCTCTGAGTTATCGTCGTACGTTTCCCAGTTTTCAGATCCAGACACGGCTGTGGAAGTGTTTGAAATTTGTCTAGGAGGATGCGAATACGTTGCGTGCGCATATGTCGACTGCGCATAGGCCTTGTCGCGGGATGTGTGTGATTCGTATGATTCGTGCGAACCGCGAAGGTCCTGATGGGATTTTGTCCGGGCCTGCAGCTGGCGTGAGCGCTCGTTGCGATCGTCGTATATGTCGTCGGTCTCGACCTGCCTGACGTTGGAGCTCATGCCAAAGTCCTCTCGCCTGTATGGGCTGGGCGGCGTTTCCAGCCTGGCTTCCGGAGGAGGTACGAGATCCCTCATTTTGGGCGGCGGTGCTCGCATAAGAGGCGGAGCATTGCGGAAGGCGTCGCCTCTGGATTCTGGCCGTGGCCTTTCGGGGGAGTTATTCCCGTGCTTAAGGTTCGACAGCGGTGCCCTAGCGGGGATTCGCGAAGGGCTTCCCTTTGATGTTGTGGTGTGTCCAGCGGTCGGCTGAGGAGCTCGACGTAGTGTACCTGTGCCCGAGGTAGCTGTCGTCGGCGTCTTGGCGGTCGCGTGTTGAGAGGGCGGTCGTGCAGTGGTAGGCCGGGTGGCACTGCTGTTGGTGCGACTCGGCGGGGCGTTGGACTTCATTGCTGTCCCAGGCCTGGTGGTTGCTGCTGGGCCCGCCATTGATACTGCTGTTCGGACAGCTCCTGCGCCTGGTGTCTTTGACCTCGGTGGAACGGCGGGCTTGGACTCGGATGCCTCGATGACGTCCAGATACCGCTCGCCATGGACCAAGAAGTCGCGGCCCCATTCATCCTCCCACTTCTCAAGACCCTTGCGGAGCTCGACCGTGATCTTGGGTAGTTCCTTGGCAATCCTTTTACGCATCTTTTCTTCCCTGAGCAGCTTTCCTGGGTCACGTCTCTCTCCCTTCTGACCCTTCATCATCAACCGGGAGGCATCTTGGCTAGATGCGGCCAGATCGTCCCGCTCAGTCACCAGAGACCGGTGCCTTTCGACCAGGGCCAAGATAGGTGCTCGCTGCTCCTTGAGTGCTTCTAGCCTAGAAATTTCACGCTCGTGAGCTTCAAGAAGGGCATCGCTGTACACATCGGAGAATGCAGGGGTGAACTCCAGCATCTCGTCCTCGCACAAATACAGGGCATCCCATAGCTCCTGAAGCTTGAAGCGGGCGTCTTCTACAAACAAGTGCAGGTTCTGACGCTTGAGCTCGTTCAAACGGCCCAATTCGTCCTCAAACTCGTTGATCTGTCGGACGCCGCACCCGCGATTGGCGTTGAGGAACTTCTTGCGCTCGTGCTCCTCGATGCCGAGCTTCTCCCAAAGCGCTTCGACGGCCGCTTTGAGATCCCGCAGACGCTTCTCACGAGATTTCTTCTCTTCAGCCAGCTTGTCGCGCTTTGATCGCAACTGGGCAATATCCTCCTCATGGAGTCCAAGCTGCTCAGGGGCGTCACGGTAGTATTTGACGATGGCACCATCGGTCTGAGCTTGCGGGGTGCCTAGTTCTGCCCAGAGAGAGATGATGTGTTCGCAGATAGCCTTGACAGTCGTAACGCGGCGGGTGTACTCCTCATATACGCGGGTGAACTCGTCATCCAGCTTTTGCACATAAGAAGGGGACAGATCGAAGTCGGGAGGTATTGACTGGTTGGGTCCAGTAGGCGGTAGCCGGAGCTTGACAAAACTAGATTCAAGGTGGGATGAGTATGATTCGAGGGCGACGACAAGTTCTGTTGTGAGCATGGTTAGCAGAGGTCGCAGAAGCCTAGATGAATGCGTCTTGGACAAAGGTGCGTACTCTTTACTTGCTCGAAGCGATCTTTGTGCAGTTTGCTGATTTGTTGATGCTTTTCTTTTAGGCCTTGTAGACACCTAGTTAAAGGATATGTGATCTTGAGATCGTCGCCTGAGGAATAGTCGCGATGTGATTGGGAATCGTCTAGGGATGCTTCCATTTGGCGGATGATGGTAATGATGCGTTGTGCTTCTTCTACCATGGCCTTTTTTTCTGAGTTGACGGAGCGGACCTGCTTCTGCAGAGTATCCGACAAGGCGGAGAAGAGCTATTCATGTTTATGGCTTTAGCAAGGCGTGTACTCGGAGGCAGGTGAAACTTTCCTATTCACTCTGTTCTAATTCCTTCTCGTCTTGGGCGAATGCATACCTCGGTTTCCCTCGACTCGCGCTCATGGCTGGGAACTCCAATTTCGTCAAACAGACCATGCAGTTGGTCTATTATGGTGTTAACCTGTTGGGACAGGTAGCTGGCGTCCATTGTTCTGGTCGCTGTGCACTGCTCTTGAGCAGCACTCTCGAAAAAAGGTGTTGATTAGGTGGTCGGCGCGGAGTTGTCCCGTCCTAGACTTTTTCTTCTCCGGGAAACGAAGGGCAGGAACAAAATCGGATTCTCCGACCCAGGTGCATTTCACAATGTCATGGAGACAAAGCTGCTTTTCGATTCACGCCGTCAAGGCCCTGTAGCGCGGTTGGCGATTTTATGTATGGTTGGTTTGCTTGTGTGTGCACTTGTTTGTGTGTTGTTTTGTATCAAAAATAAAAAAATGCTAAGGGGGATAAGTTGCAAGCGTCAACTGGTATTGAAGTGACTTCGAATTGCGGGTTTAGCCTGGCTGTACAAAACATGCGGATAGGCAAGGTAGACAGAAACACACACACCTGTGTTCGTCTAGGATGGCTCGCTCGATTGGGACCAGCCGTGAATTTGGGTTCACGCGGGTGTAATGTTTGTTGCTCTCGGCTGGTTGTCTAGGTAACGGTCCTTGAGCTTCGTACTTGGTTGGATGGCGCAGGCGGCTGTGAAACTGTTCAAGCCCCACTTTGATCTACATCCAGCCCTTCAATTCGGTCAAACTCCCTTGAGATCTTGCTTGCGTGCCTATTGCGTGCAGGAGCGTCAAACCCCGCGGTTACATTGGCTGGAATGGATTTTGATTTTCCCTTGATTTGTTTGTTTGGTTCAAACATTTAAAGATACATTTTGTGTCAATATTCTAATACCATTTGTCGTCGGACACTTCCTCAGAGACTCACTGTTCTATTAAGCATTAGATTAAGGGTTCGTCAACTTGGACCATGAGTGAATGGTACCTCTGTTGCCATCAAATTGGCTATAATTGGCGTCACATATGTCTTGAGGCACGTGCTGGACGAGGGCGGGCATCCCAGAAAGAATTCAGCAAAACCCACCGAGTGCGGTATCGATATGATATTCTTTCTGTCTTGCTTTTCCGACTACTGTAGTTTGTCTAGATAGTCTGCCTAGTAAGTCGGTTGTGCTGTTATCACATGTTGAGCCTCCAGCTTGCATATAGCGGCGGTTTGCTACAATACCCAAGTATGGTACTATACATTAACCAACCTGCAAACTGCAATGTAACTATGGAGTCCGGACTAATAACGCGTGTTGCGATCTTTTATGTATTTACTCTCAATCGATATTTTTTATTTATTTCTCAGAGCAGTCTACCGCCTCATGGGAAACAGAATTCACCAGCAATGGCCTTGTTGGAATTGTGGTGTGGTGCGTGCATATAATCAATTGCGCGCATGAACAAGTAAGTGTTCATGCCCCATTGACCACCTGAACCTTCGCAGCAATTTCTCCATAGCTTGGGAAATTGTTTATGCTTTGGAGTCTGGGGCACCCCGCTTGCGTGCGGCCCCTATTAAAACCGATCTGTCGTCACCGCCCGCAGCTACCGACCATTTGAGCCGACGCCGAGGGCCACTATTCCAGTCTGAGTGTAGGGGTAGTTTCCATCTAAGGAAGTCTCCCGAGGTTCAACGGCCGGCCGTATTTTATTTTTTTGGTTTTGGTTTTCGAATTGCCTACGCACCGTATACGTTCACCCAGCTTGGATTCTAAGGACCTGCAACTCGGTTTAACTCTGAGAGTCTCATACTAACTTGATTCAATTTCAAAGAATCAACAAAGGAGAATCCCGCCAGCGAATTTCGTCCACCATACAAACCCACCAACCATAATGACGTCTTCAGCCGAAATCACATCGCTGCCGACAGGCGAGCCTGTGCCATCGTCGACGCCTCCAGCCAACGTAAAGAAGGCCGCAGTTCCTCTCAGCGCGAGCCTGGCCGCCGCACCTGCGAACGTAGATGCGTTCCTCTCTCATCTGCACCGCTGCCTGCAGACGCCTACAGGCATTGATGTGCGTAGCGCAAAGTCAAGCCGGCACTTTCCCTGGCGCTTCCCCCCCCCCCCCCACCCGTCTACACTCGCCAGGGCGCAGCACCACCTTTTACTAACAACCGGATGCTTCCGACAGTGCGTTCTCCAATTCGTCTGCTACACCTCCCGCCTCTCGGCAGCGGCCCTGACCGTTCTGGGCACCAACGCGCTCCGTCGCTCCGCCAAGGACATTGCGCTGCTCGTCCTCTCCCTTCCCTCCCAGCAGAGCGCCGTGCTCCTCACCTCCTCCGCGGCGGCCTCGCCCAAGACCGCCGCCTCGGCGCTGGCCCTGCTGGTCGCCTCCCGCCTGCGCGCCCTGGGCGGCCTGCTCGCCGAGGCCCGCGTCGCGCACCGCCTCTGGGGTCTGTTGGGCATGTACTTTTGGGCGCGCCGGCTGATCGCCGCATCTCTCCAGGCGCGCAGGGCCAGGAAACAGCAATCGTCGTCGGAGAAGGACGTGGCCGGCACGCAACAGCAATCCAGCTCATCCGCCGTAGTGGCCCTGCAGTGGGCCCAGCTCCTGTCGTGCGCGGGCTTCCAGCTGCTCGAGAACGTGGCCTTCCTCTCATCCAAGGGTGTGCTGGGCTATTCGCCGGCCGAGCAGGCCAAGCTGGCCCGCTGGAGCAGCCGCTTCTGGGGCGTCTTTGTCGGCATGGAGATTGGCAGGCTGGCCTTCGAGGCGACCAAGGGCGCCGAGGTCCGCACCGCCGAGTGGAAGAAGACCATGACGCGCTACGTCGCCTGGTCGCCTGTCATCATGCACTGGGGCTCTGAGAGTGGTCTGCTGAGCGAGCTCGGCGTCGGTATGCTGGGCTGCATCCCCAGCATCATACAGATGAGGGACTTGTGGCAGAGCACTGCGACCAGTGCTTGAGTTCAATTTTCTGCATGTTTTCTAATGAAATGCAGATTTTTTTTGACAAATTCTTCATCTCTCTGATTTGTTTTGTTCTGTTTTAAAACTCTGTGCAACAATAATGACTACAGGATTTGTATATGGAAGCTAGGTTTTTTTTCTCTTCTGTGTTTTACTTTTCCTCGTTTGACTTGATCTACAACTAGAACCTAGAACTAGAACAAATGATTATCCTAGGCAGGCTAGTGGGTCAGATGTTTGCATATCAATGGCATATTCACTGTTGAGAAGAGAATAAAAGAAATGGAATGATTACGTTTTATTCGCATTACCCCAACTTGTCTTTGCCCCGAAAGTCCATCTAAATCAGTTTCCCCCAAAATTCCATCAACGCCGCGCTATTCCCAGGTCTCCTGGATCTTTGACAGGTCCTCTCGGACATGCTACCCTAGACATTCATTCCATCCGCCCCTCTCCCGAACTTTAAAAAAAGCAAAGGTACCCCTTCCCCGTTAAGCCCCCCCCAATTATGTTTTACTTTAAATTTCTTTAGAAGGAAAATTCTCCAAGAACGGTCATCTCCGGCTCTGGCAATGCACTTGCAGATCACAAGCGCATCACCGCATTAATAGTAATAACACAAAGGTCCACGACATCACCACCGAAAGCCGGGGTATCGTGGGAC
The DNA here is from genome assembly GCF_000002495.2 of Pyricularia oryzae 70-15. Lineage (NCBI taxonomy): Eukaryota > Fungi > Ascomycota > Sordariomycetes > Magnaporthales > Pyriculariaceae > Pyricularia > Pyricularia oryzae. The sequence continues at coordinate 5,230,373 of NC_017849.1, read as the reverse complement.
TGGAAGTACCAGCAGAACCTTGGACGTCAAAGGGGCTGCCGCCTCCCCTCTCCGGAGCTGGTGGCGCCGATACTGGTGCCGGATCCGGACCTGGTGTGCTTGTCGCGCTCGGGCTCTCCGTATCTGGGCGCGGAGGTGGAGGTGGCGGAGGGAGGGACGGTGTCGGCGCTCCGGCTGTAGTTGTGGGAGCGGCCGACGCTGTTGTAGATGCTGGCGGAATTATAGTCGATAGGATGGGCGCGTTGGATTCCTTGGGAACCGTTGTCGTTGTAGTCACCACCGTCGTGGCCGGCGGCTGCTGCAGGCCGTTGCCGCATAGAGTATTTACAAGGTTCCCCTCCATCGCCGACGCCAGCACGGAGCCCGAGGGCACGTCGACATCACCGCCGCCGCACACGAGCTGCAGCGTGGCTTCGACGCTCTGAATGGAGCGCTGGCAGCTCGCCGAGCACCCCGTGCCGGATCTGAAGTCGGACCTTTTGCATCCCGAAAGGCGCGTGTTGTTGTAGGCCAGGATGCAGCCGAGGGGCACACTCGAGGACGCTATCGATTGGAAGCTGGCTAGCGTCAAGACCTGCGACATGTTGGTGGATGTATTTGGAGATGGACGGAGCGCTAGTTCTTTTAATAGGTCGGGCGGGTTGCTGACCCTGCGGTCACGTTCCAAGTGGTTTCTATATATATATAAAGCACCTGGAAAAGGTACCTATATATTGAGTTTGCGACTACGAGCGCTAGGTCGACGAGTGCTCTTGTACTGTAGTTGATGGGTAGCTAGGATAGTCCGCTGGTAGTGGTGGTTTATTCCCTGGAGAAGCAATGTGGTAGACTTGTCAATCCCAAAAAATCTGACGGGTCTATGCCACGTGGGTCGTGTGGCTCTATAGTCGTTCGAAGTGGTTTCGCGCGGTGTCTCGACAATGACTGTTCAAAATAGTGGTGTAGTCTTTTCTCACGGTTGCTAAATATGGCCAGGTGGGGAGCAAACGGAAGAAAATACAGACACCCTCCGGGTAATAACAAAGGAAATAAATTGCGAAAGAGAAGAGAAGAAAAGGCGGGTATATCGAATCGAAAGTAAGAACAGGGCGCAGCCAGGAGAAAAGAACAAAAAACGTAAGTTTTTGGAGGGGAGGGAAGCAAGCGCCCGGCGAAAGCGGGAAAAAAAAGACAAAAGAAGATAGGAAAGGCAGGAAGGAAGGTTAAGCTATGTTACCTCGCGATGGAGGTAGGTAAGGTACCTTTGAGGGCACGGACGAAAAAAAAGGTACAGGTCCAGATCGACCCTCTTGGGATCCTCCTGCCTATGACGAAGAGAACAGAAAAACAGGTGGGCACAAAAAAGAAGAAAATGATTGACGCGGAACCAGCCAAAGAAAAGCAAGGAACACCCCTCTCACAGAGATAATGGAGGGACTAGGTGACAAGTAAAAAGAACAAGTGGAGGGGGAGAGTAACATGAAAAGAGATCAAAAAGAGAGTGAAATCGGGCTTTGGTGACAGGCCACCGAAACACGGGGTTGTGTCAGCATGAACTGGGGTCCTGGACGATCACCACCCATCAACGAAGAAAATTCCACCCGAACCACGTTCGTCCCATGGTCTTGGCGGGAAGTGTGATGAACTGACAGACAGCTTCAACGGCCCGACCTGCGTAGGAGAATCTAGAAAATGCCAGATGGATTGGCAAACTGGGTTCCCGGTTTAATGCGGCTGATATTTGGACCGAGAAATGTAACAATTACTGTCGTCTTAAAAGCCTTTGACTTTGCATTTCCCAGGGGAATCAGATTCGGATATGCACTCCTGCACTTCTTTCCCAATGATGGTTGTGGGGGTGGGTGTTCTTGGCCTGTCGTCTGGACTACTGTAGTACCACTACATCAACCCCATGTAACCAAAAGCGAGGTGCAAGCGAACCCTGTCGAACGAATCGTCAACGGTCAGTGCGTCCCGGCTGTCAGCCAAGACTTTTTGCTTCTTCTCGCTTTATCTCCTAGCGAATGAGGCTGAGATTACTTTGTGCAGCTGAACCTTGGCCTTTTGGCTGTCTTTATTCCTCTGCAGCAGCCGAATTATTTGCTCTGAACTTGGGTAGATAGGATGGATGGTATTTCGGCTCAGTGGTCCCCCTCAGTCCCAAATAAATAACAGGGAACACAAACCCTTCCCCGTACATGTGTTACCCCATATCACATATACATATATCCCGAACACGCGGAATTTCTTGTCACTGTCACAGTGGCCTCATGTTCTAACTTTGAAGCAATCTCATCATTAGACAGCAAACCAACCCACCTCGGAAAACCGTTGAGAGTAAATCCCGTGCCCACATGTGTTGATTAAGCAACAAGGGACGCAGAATCCGGTATATAACTCGTCCGATGGAGGGGGGATGACAAAGACACGACATGACAAGTGGAACAAACAGAAAAAGTGACGCAGCAAAGGGCAGCGAGGGGGGAAAAAAGTACAGTATACCGACATTCCGGGTACGTTTCAGCAAACAGCCTAAGAAGTTCACTCGTCAATCAGAAAACGCCGATACCGTACCACAGTAGTACAAATCTAGCCCAGTGAAACGTAAGAGAAAAAACGTACGTCTAAGAATTCACAAAGTGTGGAGAGGGGTATTGGTCAAGCAGAAGCATTCAAAGTTCAGAAAAAGAAAATCCAGCCGCCAAAAAGAGCTCCAGAGCCGCTGAGACGAGGCGGCGCCTAGTTTCAAGGGTTCTCTATCCAGTCCCAAAAGACCGAGTTGAAAGTCCAGTAACAGACAGCACTTGAGCGGATAGGCCCGAGTGGGGTGCGTCACAACGGGCAGGCCCATCCGGGCGCCGCTACGGCACCCCCCACCCCCCACCCCCCCGCCCGCGACCTTACAGTACGTGCCTTAGCGTAGTGTTCTGAATTTTGGAATGATTTCTCCCCGGCTTTTCATTGATCGGGCCAGAAGAACAAAAAGCTTTGAACCCTCTACCCCCCAGCTGCCCTACAAAAAAAAAAAAAAAATAGCAACACAACTTCGGGGTCGGGACAAAGCCCCATCTTGCAAGCCTGTGCGCAAATCGCCCCTAGATAATATTGTACATGACGCAGAGATGGCTGTGCAAGACTCGGCCTAAGAGTTTGCTGATTAGGTCTAGTTCTAGAATTGGAACGAGAAAGTCTAGCCTATATATATATACAATATAGGTAGGGGCTTAGAGGTCTAGACGCGTCGTCTTTATTAAAATACTTTTCTAACACCCCAAAGACGCTGTCTACATCGTACATGATAAAAACAGATACAAATGAACAAAGAATAAATAGCTTACATGAGCCGTAGAGTGTCCGCAAATGGATAAGAGGGGCTAGGTTTTCTTCATAGTATATCATAGACCCCAGAGAAACATAGACTCTCTAAACAGCCGGAGACTTGTCATGATCGTTTTTGACCCAGCTCTTCCGCAGATAGTTCCTCCCAGTCATCCCAGTCTGTCGTGGACCCTGCGATCTTCCTGCCGATCCAGATACCCAACGCAGTCGCTATGCTGGCGAGTAAGAACCATCCCTCGAACCACTGTTTTTATACTCAGCTTGATTAGCTACGCAGCTGGGAAGAAACTAAGCAGGAAAGTAACCCACTTAGGAGTGGCGAATGTCCCTCAAAGCAATTGGTCGAAATAGTTGAATATTTCGGACGAAGAAAAAAAATTTACTTACGCGATCGACAAATCCAGGCTCGAGCGCACTCTCGAGCACGTCCCCTACTGCACTTGACGCCTCCTTGGGCAGATTGCTCCTCAGCAGAAGCGCCGCGCTAATGACGTAGGTCGCCGTGACCTGCGCGACCAGCAGCGGCAGGTTCGCCTTTGTGTGGTGCAGGAGCCCCGGCGCCCACTTGGAGAACAGGTGAAAGGTCTGCAGGACGGAATTTGCCGACAGGGCTAGGATGACCCCTGACAGCAGAAACGAGATCTGCCTCGCCCATGCGAGCTGGTCCAGCTTAGGGTCCCAGTGCCTGGCAAGCAGTCCGAGGAAGCGGTTTATGGGATCCGAAGATGAGAATGATGCGCCGGGGGAGTATGCCCGCCGGAGGGTCGTCATGGTCGTTGCGAGGATCCTGTAGACACAGTAGAGACCGAAGGCATATGATGGCAGCGCCATGAGGGCGCCCAGGGCGGTCCCGTCACGTGCGTGATTTGCTTGCCTCGTTCGCATGGCCGCCAGACTCGACGACATGCTGGCCTCCATCTGTTCCAACCCGGTTATCTCCATCTGCAGTGCCTTGATCTCACCGGCCTCGCCACCGCCCCCGAAACTCTTGATCGACCCGACCAGCTTGCCGACGAGCTGTGCCGGCGAGGTGGGCGAATTGTGCTCAGCCACCGATGTAGTGGCGGCCGACTTGTGCTGCAGTGCTCGTAGGCGGTGTTTCTTGTGCACCAGCAGTTCCTGGGTTGCCTCGAGCCCGGACTGCTTCCTAGCAATCTGCGCATCGGTGACTGGTCGTTTTCGGTGTTGCCTATTGTCGGAGAGTATATGGAAGGGAGAGGACACACTGGCAAAGCCAGACAAAAGCGCCATTAGCGATATCCCAATCACGCCTATCCTCTCGAGACAAGCTCTCGACAGCACCCTACCGCCGGCGGACAAGTCGGGGAAGGTGGTAGGAGAGTCCCGCATGGCCATCGAGATGCCCGTACTGTCAAAGCTAGCTGCCGCATCTCGGGCATAGGCGTAGTTATCATCCGGTCCGGGGACCAACCGCCCCAGCTGCCAGAATACAAGTAGCCAAATGGCAAACGCAGACAGCTGCAGCGTCCACGCCATGCGTGGGAGGCGCCCCTTGGCCGTCCGTTGAAACGACCAACCGGCCCCGACAATGACTGACTGAATAATCAGAAACGGTGTCAGGCCGATGAGCAGAAAGAGCAGAGTGGGCACTGTATACCGCAGCGCCGTCGTCCTCGCCCTTGCATTGATTAGGTCCGAGATCTCAGCCAATATCAGCTCTCCCAGGACGGTCGAAAGCCCAATGGTGGCCGCAAAGGCAGCCCCTGACAGTTTCTGGCGAATGCTGCGGTTGCCGTGCTCGACATGGCACGCCCTCAACGCCGCCGGTGCCGTCGCCGGGAGGACATGATCCTCCCCGTCATCACGGGCGCCATCGTGCATCCGCGACAAGATAGGGTGGACATGACGGGAGGTGATTATGGCGACGACGGCAAACGTCCCGATGAAAGGCGAAAGCGAAAAGAATGTTCCTATGATGGATGACGGAGGCTGCGCCGAGCAGGCGTCGACGCCGCAGTCGGCTCCACGCATTTGTCGCCCTTGTCGTCGTGGTCGGTGCGTCCAAGTGTTTGCCAGTCGTATCTCACACGTGACTTGTTGATACGGAATAGTAGGTAAGGAGGGCAGCTAGCTTTGTATTGTATTGATTGGCCGTGGGATCAGTTGAGACTAGGATTCGGGCATTTCAAACTCTGAGAGCTCCGTTTTCGCTGGCCATCCTCGTTGGTCTTTGTTGTGTAGCCCTCACTTTCCGCAGGGCGGCCCCAAAAGTGAATGACTGGCTAGCTTTAGCCGTTGTCGCATTCCACAGTCAATCACCAGAGTAAGCCTTGCAAGCCTAGTTTGTGGCTCCTTTTCTTTTATTTGTTTGCTTTGGGGAAAAGGGTTACAAGAGGTTCGTCGTGATTTTTAAAAAAGCCAAATTTTGTTTGGTTTTTTGTTGCAACTCAAAAAGGAATCAACCGAAACCCGACACTAAATTACCCAGAGGTACCTTACCACCTGGGACACGGCGCGATCTTGTTTGCGTCACCCGAAAGCCAAGCCTCTCTGGTACAAACGCTTACCACCTAGTGACAGGGGTTGCTCAACTCGGGGCCCCACCATTCGCCATGAGCCACCCCCACTCTCCCTCCATCTCTCTCCGGGCTGCGAGAGAATTGAGCTAGTGAAGCTAAGGGAGGTAGCTGCATAACCCGCTGAAGCTACCCACGTGTGAATTTGCCGGATGGTGGGCAGAATAAGCCAAGCAACGGGATGGCGACGGAATAATACTCCCGCTACACTGAGGCAGTGTCTATTAGTAACCGGAATAATCCATACACAAAAACAGTGAAGTTGGTAAGGTATGCTGGGTTGAGCCGTATCTATTCTTACTCACTGTCCTACTATGTTCTTGTCCGTCTCTCCTTCCTTAACACTATCTTTTGTGGTGTAGAGCGAACGGTCTAGGGATAAGGTACGCAGAAGCAATTTGCGCAGTCTGAAACAGTATGAACCAAGTAAGACTCTCACTGAGCCATTGGCTCCATTTTGTGTATCACTGCGTGAGCGGGTTACGGGCGACTGCACCACGACAGTGTTCTGACCAATATGCCCGTCGCTCTAATCGGCATGACAACCGATAACCACCAGCAAATGCGTGGAGTGACTCTGCCAGAATGACAATAGATAAAAACAAAATAGACCTGAGTCTTGCGAATGTGAAATTGGAGCCAACGCTACCCAACTCGAGCCGACTGTTATAACGCCCGAATAGTACAACAGTATCGCTTGGTTTGCTACAATCAAGGCTTCCCTTTCAGTCCTTGGCCATCATGACTTCCCGGGCCGCCCTGAGTATTATCTTCGTCGTCGTCGTCGTCGTCATCATCGTCAACCGGTTGCTCACGTAGCGCCGCCGCCTCGGCAACCTCCATCTGGTGAAGCTTCGTCTTTTTGATCTTCTCGTCCGGGTTGCCTTGACCTCCCTTGGCGATGATCTGCTCGCCAGACATGACCTCAAACTCGTCACCAGAGTCGTCGGCGCTCTCATCATCATCGCTGCCGCCAAGTGTCGAAGGTGGTGCAGGCACGGCCGCCAGAGCGCTGGCGACCTCTTCTGCGTGCAGGGTCTCCTTCAGAGGTGAGGTTGGTACGCTCTGTATTCTGGGATGCATCCGCGTTTCGAGGGCAACACCCTCGATTGTGGGGTCGAATGAGCTTGGAAGGCCAATAGCTGCGGCGACTCTGTGGGCTTCCTCGTCGGGCGAGAGCCTTGCCTCCAGTTCATAGAGACTACTATTCTCGCTGTCTGCCTCGTGCTTTCCGTCATTGGAGGCCAGCATAGAAAGATAACTCTGCCTGCTCGGATCTTGGCTCCGCTTCTCTTTCTTCTTCTTGCGTTTGTCGATGTCGCGGACCACTACGGTTGGCACTGGCGAGTATTGTAGACAGTACTTTGAAAACGAGTTTCGCGTGTTGACAAGTCCTTGGATACCGCCAAGGGACCGGCCGCGTGTGCCCACAACCAGCATTGAAGGCTGATATATGTAAATCTGCAAAGGATACAACAGTGGTCAGTACGGATTTGACGATACCCGATACGCGAGGTGGTGCGACTTGACACAACAAAAAAAAAAAAAAAAGAAAACTAAAAAAAGAAAACTGAGGGTACATACCAGCTTCTGAAAAGTCTCATGTAGTTTTCCAACCGCATACTCCAACTTGATGCTAATCGCACAGTCCGGAGGAATCTTCTGCTTTATCCGCTCAACCATTGCCTGGGCTTTCGGCTTGTAATTCTTGTCGTCGCGGCTGTCTCTTTCCGAGACATGCACGCAAATGACCTCATCTCCGTCCTCGGCATACTCCTCGAGCAGCCACTGTAGTGCATAGTCGGAGTAGAAATGCTGGTCAACGCCGGCCATCATGGTCCGCGACCGTCGCTTGGGTTGATAGCCATCGTGCGTCAGATTGATCGTGTAGCCCAGTACATTATTCTTGGTTGCCTCGCCGACTGGGATGTTGTCAAAGGAAACGTGGTGCCGAAACCTGCCCGACGAACCATCTTCTGTTAGTACAGCCATCGATTGGGCACAGGTGATGTTAACAGCTCGAGTTGTCGGGCATCGGCTACAAAGATGCGCAGCGTTGCGCGATGGGAGAATTGTAGAGCAGCGCGCGACGGATAGAGATGGCGCAAATAAAGAGCAAGCTGAAATGACCAACGAGATGCCCCGCAGGCAGAATGCTTGTGAGACCAGAAGGAAGAGGGGGAGCGGGCGGTGGTGCCAGTGAGGCTCGGGATGATGGGGTGGGTGGTGCCAAGCAAAAGTAATATTTTAATGGTTGGGAAGGCGGTAGGTAGTGGAGTCAGTCAGCTAAACCATACTGATGGCACGGAAGCCATCTCGAGTCGGGGCATTAAACCCCCAGTAATAATTACTGTCGCATGTGTCAGGATTGGAGGCAGAACACGTCCCCAGTAAGGTACGTAACGTGACGTTTGAATATCACATGCAATTTCTTGAATCTGGGTTGAGCGCTCCAAGTTGGGACGAATGAGCTAAAAGCTGGGTTTGGGTCAGGTGTATCGTGGGTTTTCTTTAGGTCGAACCACACGATGGGCCCAAACGCAGATTGACCGACACATCAGGCCATAGAGCAAAAACACTCGGTAACTCTTAGAAGACCGACGTGCTGCGCAGAAAGAAAAGAGTGCACAAAAGAAAACAGGCTAGGTTGAAGGCCGCGTGAAAAGACTGTGTTCCTCAGATCAAGCTCATATCCCGGCATTGTGGCTTTGCCGTGTGTAGATAGTACTGGTGATCAACCGCAGACACTCCGAGAATAAGGAAAGGAGCAAGTGCACAAAGGATTGGATGAATCTGGACGGGATAATGCAGGTTCAAGGTGATGGGACGGGATGGGAAAGGAAACAAGACTGGTCAAAAACTGAGCAAGCTGCCATGGCTGAATTTGAACCATGTCCAACGTTTCTATCGGGTATAACCCAGCCGTTTTTAGATGATTTATGCTGGCAGCGCACGTGAATAGTCTCGATCCAGTTGTCTGACGTGCTTGTATAGGGATGAAGGGGCTAATAGAGATACGTAGGGGAACGAGCTGGGGAATAATGGAGACGCATTTACTGTGTCCTCCCCCCACACTCCGATTTCAAGAGGGACCGCCGACCCCGCTTGGGACGACCTGCCGAAGAGCCAAGCAGTTACGCAGTGGAGATCCGAGGTGTGGCATGCACGTACTTTACGATGCTGTCGCCTTCCTCAAAGACACATGTGTTTTGGGGGCGATGGTTCCCAAAGTGTCCCCCGAGACACAGGCTGCGATGTCAACTTTTGCTTGGCAAAGTATCATCCATGCGCGAGCCGACCCGTCTCCTGGTGCACACGGGGGACCGACTGTTTGCAGAGAGACCACAGACTCGAATTGTATTCAAGCTTGCTGCAGGACCGCTCCGAGCACCCACCGGCTCCCCAAACAAGATCAACTGTATAGAAATAGAAGTGAAACAAAGATAAGATAGCAAGGTCTTCCCCCAGCGTCAAAACTTGTCACTCACCTCTCTGGTCGTGGTGAAGAGTTCCGGAGACGGTTACCGTCGGTTTTCCGCTGCGAGCCTTGTGGCAGAGCTAAATTGCGAGGTGGGCGGAAGACAACGGATGCAATCGACGACTTGGCCGAAAGAGTGCCGCGAGATGGTGCGCTGCTGTTGCTGGATGGATCCTGCGCTACGGTTGAGGCATCGTCTTCTGTGCGCACCGACGGGCTGGGCGACGGCTCTTTGATGGTCGGGTACGGCGTCTCGTCTCTATCGCTGCCGTCGCTCCCATCGGTCTTGGGCGGGAAGTATTCAGCTTTGCCCGACTTCTGATCCGGCTGCGTGAATGGCGATACTTCGGAATCGGGAGTTCGAGCGACTGGAGAGGCGGCAGGGTCCGCCATGGGGGCACCGAACAGGGTGGATTGTTTGCTTTGCTAACTGACTGATTTGCGCAGTCGACCGCTGACAGTTGCCAACGCCTCTGGCTGGGGCTTCTCGTATCGCAGCCCTTGCAGAAAAAAAAATGGAGGCCAGTCAAAGCTATGGTCTTTTATGCAAGCTCTAGCTTCGGGCCTTTTTGAGGGGACGCTCGATGAAGGCTTCGTCGATCAGTTAGCGGTCAAAGCTGGACCTGCTCCTAATTCTCGGATATAAAAAAAAACAAGGCAGCGGTCGGCGCCTCGATCAGTGTTACTTGATTGTGGTACAGTACGGATTGTGTTGTGTTGAAGAAGATGGGGGTGGTTATAAGTGGCGATGATGATCCAAGAGGTCACTCAGTCTGATCGAAGCAATGCCAATGTGAAAAAGAAAAGAAGAAACATTGAGCGGCGCAACCCGTTTGGAAGCGAAAGGCGTCAAGGTACAACCACCGATCCAATGGGGCGTGATGGAAAAACAAATGAGTAAACGAGCTAGGCGGAAAGGAAGGGAGGGCCTGCAAGTCACATTGCAGTGACAATCAATCATTCAATCGTGCACATGCCACTCACTCAACTGCAGCTTGGGGCGCCGCGCGGTGCGGTTCCAGGGCGGGCAGCCGGGGGGTAGCAATGTGTTCAATGGCACCTCACCCACGATTCCCACGCTGTAAAAAAAAAGGTCTACAAGAAACACTCCGCTTTTCGTCCCGCACAATGTGCCGTCCATACTGGGGACCTTTACATCCACCTACAATACCGAGGAACCCTGGGTACCTACCTAGGCAGGAAGGCAGGTACTTCGTAGGTGCCCAAGGTAGGCACTTTTCTATTTCTATAATAGCCCAAACCATGTGGTCAGGGCTAAATTTCCGTTATGGGATTACAATCCGAAAGGTTAGAGCATGCATTCGTCAATGTTTGGTGTTGGGTGGGTCGAAATGAAGGCTAAACAAATAATCCAGAGCTGGCAGCCGTACTGTATAACGAGGCGCAGCTGAAGCCGACTGCAACAACGGCTTCCTCGGCAGGCAATTGCCCTTCAACTTCGATACTGAGTGAAGACGAAGGTGTAGGTAGGCGTATTGCAGCAAAATCGCCTTCCAAAGACCAACTTTTGAAAACTTATCAATAACATTGCCATGATGCCGATTCCCGATTTGCAAATGCCTACGTTGTACACAAGGTACATATGATCCGCAATCACCTAGAACAGCTCGCAGTCTTCTAGCTCTTATTTTTTTTTCTTCGCGGGCGAGCGAGCGACCAACCGAAAAGCCCGTGGGTATCTATCGATCTTCAGTCGTGACGATATTTAGAAGCAGTGCAACCACCCTAGAGACCGTCAGCCATTCACTTTCCCTGAGACCACCAAAAGATACTCCGTGCAATGGCGAAACCATGACAAACACAAAGGCTTTCTGTGTATCGCTTCACCGTTGGCGGCCTCACTTAGATACGTAGCGGGATGTTTGCCAAGGAACTATATTCGTCACAAGCGGGGGATGAGGTGGCATGGGAGGAAGCATCCGTTACTTCACCTAGTTCTAGTAAAAAGGTTGCAACCATCAGATGGCAGGGGCAGTTACTAGGCAAGACAGATAATTACCCCGTATCTGTCGAATGAGCCAGATCAGACGTTCGTTCCTTTTGCTTGAGTGGTTGTGGCTGCTTCATTCTAGACCTGACTAAGGTACCTTGGGCACCTAGGCTTGCTAGGTAGACTTTTAGAACTAGCATACTACTACCAAGCAAACTCGCTTGACCAGCTCTTTTGGTCTGCCGCACCCCGACCACATACTGAGTTGGCTTTGCAGCCCCCTGGATACTTTACTTTTCACTTGGCTCTCAAAAAAGGGACCTTGACTGTGCACAAGCAAACCCATAATCCCCGTGACCATCCGATGCACCCAGACGTTGCTTTGTTTGAAACCATGAGACCCCTGGAACGCCAATGCAAAAATCATCTTCTCGTGGGCTAATGCCGCTGCTGCCCAAACATTCTCCTTTCCACCTGCTGCCAGGAAATTTCCGTTTAATGCCCCTGAAGTCTTGACTACAATTTTCGAATGGGGCGGCGCGGTGCTTTTGAGCGAAGCAACTTTGACTTCGACAACCTAGGCTTACACGTATGTGCGAGACAGGTTGCGGAGGTACCAGTCAACCAGTTTCCTGCCGACCTTGGCCTCCGAGATGTGAATCAAGTCCTGAGTTTTGTTAGCATTCGACATTCAGGCAACGATTGACAGGATTGGTCAAGATGGATTTAAAACGTACACCCTGCATGGCATAGTCAAGGTCGCTCACGTTGACCAGCTCGCCATCGAGAAGGCCGTGGTCGGCCCAGCGCAGCTGCTTGGTGCGCTGCTTGTTGACAAGCAGCCACGAGCGGAGCTCCTCGGGCTTGACAGACAGGAAACCAGCGAGCTTCTTGAGGTCCATGGTTGTGTACAGCCTGAGGTAGGACTTGACGGTCGGGCTCCACATGTTGGTCTTGACTTCGTCCATGAAAACGGACAGGTGGTGCTCGATGGGATCCACGTTGGCCTCCGGGTTGTCAAAGTCCGGAGGAACGGGCGAGATGAACTTGGGGCACGCCGTCCTGAAGAGCTCCTCATAGACGGGAAGAGACTCGGGGCCACCCCTCTGCAGCTTCAGGAGCTGGTCACCGAACTTCTCACGAAGAGCGGTGTGGATGGTGTCGTCAAGACGAGTGGGATGGAAAGCCACGCAGATGGCAATGAGGGCCAGCATCTGGTCGTTCTTCTTGGTGATCGAGTCGTACTGAGCGTTCTTCTGGAAGTTCTTGGTACGCGAGACGTAGACCAGGATGTGGCTGAACATGCGGATGGCATCGGCGTAGCGACGGACCATCATGTAGGAGAAACCGACGTAGTAGTAGGTTGTGAAGTGCGCGGCCATGACGCGGGCGAACATGGCCTTCTTGTTCAGCTCGATGTCGTCAAGCGTCCTCAGGGCGAGGCTGAAGTCACCAAGCAGACAGTGCACACGGAGAAGACCAATGATGGAGAAGTATCCCAACATCCTGTACAGACTCCTGCTGCCGTAGTCACCTGCAACAGCCATAGGGTCCTCGTTGCGCTTCATTGCCTGCAGCTGCTCGAGGATCTGAGAGCGCTGAATGAGCGAGTAGAGCACGTTCAGGACACTGTAGCATCCCCACGTGTTGGGGTTCTCTCGCAGTATTTGCGCCTCCTCCTCGTTGTTGGCCTGCCTTGCGATGCGCATCCTGTATGAGGAGAACGAGTTGAACTGGTAGATGAACTCGTCGATGACATCCCACGCCCAGTAGTACTATATGGGCAAGCAAGCAAAAGGGTCAACACGAGCTCGATCAATAGATTTATAGGGAGTAAATACATGGGGAAAAAAACTAACAGAGGGGGGCTCCAGGTCAACTGGCCCATCCGAGTTCAGGATGAAGTGAAATAAGCTGCAGTATTGGTCGTAGCTCTGGAACTTGACTTCGAGGGGCGCGGAAAAGTCGAGGGGCTGCGCTGCGGCGACAAGCCTGGACTGGATGTCGTCGGTCTGCTGGGCCAACCCCATATCGGGGTCATCCATACCCTCCTCGTACTGGACCTGCTCGCGGTAGTCGGCGACGAGAGCCTCCTCCTCAACATCGCTGTCATCGGCTAGGCCGCGGGGGCCGCCGTTTTGGTATCCGCTCATGGTTCGTGGATTTCGTGGTCAAGGAATAGAAAACGGACAATAAAGCAAAGAAAAAATCAAAAGATCTCTCAACTAATACCGAAACCCAGTCTCCGACGGGTAGCAGGTGCGCAGATAGCGAACTTGCGCGGGGCTTGTCTCCGGGAGGTAATTAGGTTCTATTCAAGTCAATCGGCCTCCGGGAGCGAAGCGAAGCGTGGTTTTTCGTTTGGTGCTTCGCGACCGCCAGGTAGGGCTTCAAGTCACGGCCAGTTCTGACCAAATTTTCCTGCCCCTCCTAAAATTATGCCCCAGTTTTCTTTGAATGTGGGGGCAGTCCACCAGCAACACCAGGAAGGCGGGGCACTTTTTCTCATCTCGTTACTTCGTACTCGAGGCAGGTTGCGCCTGTTGCAGTTGAGGTCAAATTGGTTGGATTCTTCTTCTTCTTATTAATCCGGGTAGTGGCCCAGTTGGCTTCCAGTGCTCATTCAGAAGGATTATAACTCATAGGCTGCCAAGTTTGAAAAATTGTCCCCAAAGACTGCATGTGCTGAAAGCAGAGCAAATAGCTTGCTTCGATTTTCACCCTCCCAGCTTTGTTAGTAGTGACTCAAACGTGCATCATTCTGATTTGCACACCTATTTACACACAGTTTCCACTCAAAAGCCGAGTCTTGCATTTGGTTTCTATTTGCTACATATTGGGCTGCCATCCATCGCAGATACAGCTTGGCGTCTACCGACTTGAAATCTTCCTAGCCTGTGACCTACATTAACTACCTACCTATCTACATAAGTTTATAGAGACTAATACCTCTACTTCAACAGACGGAACAATTAAAGACAAAAAGGGCGCAAAAAATGCCGGTAGTAAGCCCGGAAAAGCTGGCGCAGCTGCAGCAACATGCTGACAATGTCCGGAATATCTGTATCCTGGCACATGTGGTAAGCATCAAAGTACCTCGAGTTCAAGTCCCTCGCCAAGGCCTAACCGAAGGAGCTTAAACAAAAAAAAGCAGATTGCTGATACCGCATCATAGGACCATGGCAAAACTTCATTAACAGATGCCTTGCTGGCAACAAATGGCATCATCTCACCAAAATTGGCCGGCAAGATCCGGTATATGGACTCTCGTCCTGATGAACAGGCCAGGGGCATCACCATGGAATCATCAGCAATATCATTACTTTTCTCCATGTTGCGGAGGTCGAGTCCTGATGCAGCCCCTGTTGCTGCAGACTATCTCATCAACCTTATTGATTCTCCCGGCCATATCGATTTTAGCAGTGAAGTGTCGACTGCTTCACGCCTTTGCGACGGTGCTGTCGTCTTGGTCGACGCCGTAGAGGGTGTTTGCAGCCAAACGGTTACAGTTCTTCGTCAAACATGGACCGAAAAGCTCAAGCCGCTGCTCGTTATCAACAAGATCGACCGCCTGGTCACCGAACTGAAAATGTCACCTTCGGAGGCCAACGTTCACTTGTCCAAGATTCTGGAGCAGGTCAACGCTGTTCTTGGTAGCTTTTTCCAGGGCGAGAGGATGGAGGAGGATCTCAACTGGCGAGAGAGGATCGAGGAGCGCGTCGCCGCTGCAGCAGCCAGGGAAGCACAAGCAGCCGGTCAGCAAGATGAAGAGGCAGGCGACTTGAGCTTCCAAGAAAAGGATGACGAGGA
Source organism: Pyricularia oryzae 70-15 (assembly GCF_000002495.2). Taxonomy (NCBI): domain Eukaryota; kingdom Fungi; phylum Ascomycota; class Sordariomycetes; order Magnaporthales; family Pyriculariaceae; genus Pyricularia; species Pyricularia oryzae. The sequence continues at coordinate 5,215,279 of NC_017849.1, read as the reverse complement.
TCTTTACTTTGCACCAGAGAAAAACAATGTCATTTTTGCCAGCGCCATTGATGGTTGGGCATTCACCGTCCGCCAGTTCGCCGGCCTATACGAGAAGAAACTCGGCATAAAACGAAGCATCATGGAAAAGGTCCTCTGGGGAAATTTCTACCTGGACCCCAAAACCAAGAAAGTACTCGGGCCCAAGCATTTGAAAGGGCGGGCACTGAAGCCCATGTTTGTGCAACTAGTACTCGAGCCCATCTGGACCGTATACGCCGCCACCATGGGGAAGGAGTACAACGGCCACAGTGATGCAGCCCTCCTGGAGAAGATCACCAAGTCGCTCAACATCAATGTTCCAGCGCACATCCTCCGCGCAAGGGATCCCCGGTTGCTACTCACAACTGTTTTCGCCTCTTGGCTTCCACTATCTGTGGCTCTCCTAGTGTCGGTTGTCGAATCACTTCCGTCACCAAAGGCCGCACAGGCAGAGCGTTTGCCTGAGCTCTTGAGATCATGTCCAGGACCTGATTCCATTGACTCCAAGATCCGAGACGCGATGGTCCAGTTCAAGTCATCCGGGGATGACCCTGTGGTAGCCTATGTCAGCAAGATGGTATCAGTTCCTGCCAGCGAGTTGCCGGAGAATAAACGACGAAACGGTCCTCTTAGCCCCGAGGAGGCACGGGATATAGCTAGGAAAAAGCGTGCCGAGGCCGCAAAGGCCCAGGCTGGTGCCAGCAACGGGATTGATGACCTTACTTCTGCGATTGGCTCTACGAGCCTGGATGATGACCCGATAAGTCCTGCTGAACCCGAGGCAGAAGCCGAAGCGGAGCACTTGATTGGCTTTGCACGCATATATTCAGGGAGCCTATCAGTTGGGGATAGCGTCTATGTTCTTCCCCCAAAGTTTTCTCCAGCCACGCCCAACGCCGATCCCAAGCCGCAAAAGGTTACCGTCGAGGCTCTTTACATGCTCATGGGTCGCAGTTTGGAAAGCCTTACCACCGTGCCTGCTGGTGTCGTGTTCGGCATCAAGGGTCTCGAGGGCTCAGGTATCCTCAAATCCGGAACTCTCTGCGGCCAACTAGAAGGGGCTGTCAACCTGGCAGGCGTAGGGAGCGCTGTCGGTCGACCAATTGTCAGAGTCGCCCTTGAGCCTGAGAACCCTGCAGATCTTGACAAGATGATTGCAGGTCTGAAGCTCTTGGTGCAAAGTGATCCATGTGCCGAGTATGAGCAGTTTGCAAGTGGAGAGCACGTCCTCCTGACGGCCGGTGAGCTGCACCTCGAACGCTGTCTCACTGATCTTCGTGAACGCTTCGCCCGATGTGAGATCCAAGCAGGTGCGCCCATCGTTCCATACCGCGAAACCATCGTCAAGGCTGAGGAGATGCGGCCACCTGCCAACAAGGAACTTGGGCGAGGCTTAGTCGTCGCAGTCAGCAGCTCCAAGCAAGCTACGATTACACTCAAGGTCAGCCCGTTGCCAAAGGATGTCACCGACTTCCTGCTCAAGCAAAGTGCTGCTATCAAGCAACTATCTTCCGACCCTGCCAGCAATAACGATTCTGCGTCTGAGTCTGGAGACAAGGTTGAAGAATCACAGGCAGATGAAGCATTTGCGGGTATTGAGGAGGCAAAGACCTTGAGCCCAGATGAGTTCAAATCACAGCTCAAGGAGAAGCTGGAATTCGGCAAGGGACGTGAGGCCTGGAAATCAGCTGCGGAGCGCATCGTATCTTTCGGGCCGCGGAGGACTGGGCCAAATATTCTTGTGGACGGCACTGCTAGCGGCATACTACCAAGAATCTTTGGAGACGATGCTGACAAGGCCGATGCCCCGTCCGCGGACGAGCGTCTTAAGGCAAGCCACCTCTCTGACAAGATCACATACGGCTTCCAGCTTGCTATGGCTCAAGGACCCCTATGCCACGAGCCAGTTCAGGGAGTAGCAGTCGTTATCGAGAATGTCGAGATTGCCGACGCTGCGCAAGATTCGTCGGCTCGTGACGCCATCGGACGTCTCACTGGCGAGGTCATCAAGGCGGTGCAGCAAGGCATACACAAGGGCTTCCTAGACTGGTCACCTCGTTTGATGTTGGCCATGTATTCCTGCGAGATTCAAGCAAGCAGTAAGTTTTCAAAGCTCACAAGATTCCTTCAACAACAAACACGCCCCCCCCCCCCCCCCCCCCAAATGGCCGGTTTCCCCAAACGATGTAGCAAATACTGACAGACCACCACACAGCCGAGGTACTTGGTCGTGTCTACGACGTTCTGACTCGCCGACGCGGCAACGTCCTCTCCGAAGCCATGAAGGAAGGCACCCCCTTTTTCACCATCCAGTCCCTCCTCCCTGCCGCTGAGTCCTTTGGCTTCGCCGACGAGATGCGCAAGCGCACTTCGGGCGCCGCCCAGCCCCAGCTTATCTTCACGGGCTTCGAGATCCTCGACGAGGACCCCTTCTGGGTGCCCTTCACCGAGGACGACCTCGAGGATCTCGGCGAGTACGGCGACCGTGAGAACGTGGCCAAGCGGTACATGGACAGCGTCAGGAGGCGCAAGGGTCTGCTCGTGGAGGGGAGGAACGTTGCGAGGGATGCCGAGAAGCAGAAGAATATGAAGAGGTAGTTTTGTGCATGTGGTCATGGGGGGTTAGGGGGTTACTAGAGAAGCCCGCCGGTCGCTTGTCGCTTTCAGAACAGAATATCGGCATATGGACTAGATGTTTCAAGTAACCAGCTGTTATATCTTGTTTTCAGATCATATCGTCTATTTACTGTAAGCTCGGGAGGTCAGACTTTCTTGTGAAAAGGATCCAAGCTCCGATGGCACCAGTGTACGTCCATAATGCTACCTCTACATAACCCATGATGTCACTGTTCAAAAGAGTTACCACAAACCTTCGCATTCATCACAACAGTAGAGGGTATACTTTAGACTAGATACTGATTGTCACATATCTCCTTGGTCTATTGGGTGGTGAGGCTTTGCCCCAATTAAAGATGCCTCTCTGGGCTTCGTCAAAATCACGGAGCCAACTGTGACCGCCCGCGCAATAAAGTGCCTCTGAAAAAAAAAGTCCTGAAAACATGTATGCTTTTCGTTGTGATCCATTTCTCAGTAGGAAAAGATCAAGCCCTCAAAATTCACTCGTTTAAGACGTAGACATGCAGGCCAAAATTCGGAGAAACAAAAAAAATAGAAGACGACTATGTACAGCCGAAACGCCCAGTCAAAACCCCCTTTTTCACGTCCAGTCACAAATATCTGGAAAAAAATTGCGTTCCAACAGCCACACAAAAGACATGCGCATGCCCAAGTGAGTACTTGGGACATGCCGTAGAAATGCGAGAGACGCTCGGCGAAGAGTGTCTAATCACGGAAAGAAGACGAATCGAATGGAGCGTTTTAATGGAGGACGCCAGGCGGTGGTTGATAGCTCAAGCAGCAAAGCGTGCCAACTCGCCGAGTCTGGAGTAGTAGCGGAAGCGAGGTAGACCGCATAAACATAAGCATCGAGCATTGCCGGCGACGTTGGGTCTGGAAATTGCTAGTTTCGGTAGGACTGGATGACAGTGAGGGAGAAGTCTTGGAGGCACACTGCATCGAGAACGAGAAAAGGGCAGCAGCTGCTAGGAATATCCAAGCATGACCCAGAGTGTCACAGACATTTTTGTGCGCGAATATGTTGGGATCCTTGAAGCGGTGGGCCGGGAGCCTGTGTTTGGTATGGTACAGTGACTTTTGAAATTTCAGTAGCATCGTAACGGCGTTCAGGCTTCGTATAAAAGGGTCATCCTCTTCATGTTGAAAACCCGCGCTGATTTCCAGTGGACGCCTAGAGCCAGTGCTTCTAGGATGCAATAGGACGACCACTGCCCTTGGCCTTCTTCACGGTCGTCCAGCCGTCCTCATCAGGGGTAGAGTCTGGCCCTGCAGTGACAGGAGTTCCAGGCTGCGACTGTTGTCCTCCGTTGGCACGCGGCGGCCTCGGCCCATCGTTCCGTCCGCCTCGGGGGCCACCGCCTCCTCCCCGGCGGGGACCACTGGGTGCACTCCTTCCGCCCTTTTGCTCGCTCGATGCCGACCTCCAGTTACCACTCTCGGTAGCCCTAGATTTGGGAACAGGAGCCTGCTCACGTGTCCGCACAGGGAGCTTTTGCTCTGTGGGAGTAGCTTCGGCTGCCTCCTCTGGTTTCGCCTCCTTCGCCTCAGGTACTTCTTCAGCCTTCTCTGCCTCACCGTTTTGCTCGGCAGACTTCGCGTCTTCCTCGGCCTTCTTGTCAGCAGCCTCCTTGGCAAGACGACGCTCTTCTTTGGCCTTCTCTTCGGCCTCCTTCTTCTCCTGAATCGCGGCCAGGCGCTTCTCCTCGATTTCGCGCTCCTTGGCAGCGGTATCGATGGGACGAGCGGCACCGAAAGGACTGGCCTTGGAGTCGCCGCCTGTCAAAGCAGGAGAAGTGACATCCGGTGCCTCGGAAATCGTACGCTTGATCAGGTTAAGCTTAGGACGACCACCGGGGGCAGGTGCAGCGGCTGCAGGCGCTGGCGAAGGGGGGGCCTCGCTGCCACTGCGTGACTGGGCGGGGGACTTTGTGGGCTGATCAGGACGCATGCTGCTCCTCCACTGCATATCCTTCTCGGCAGCAGTAGGAGCCCTCTCAGGAGCGGGGCGGTCGGCAAACTCGCGACGAGGTGGGCGAGATCCATCCTGGCGACCTTCGCCCCAGGTAGCAGGCGAAGATCTGCGGTCCTCCCGGTTGGAAGAGTCTCCGCCCTCGAAGGGAGGTCTGCTGCCCTCTCGCGACGAGTTCTGACGCACAGTGTCCGGGCGAGGGGACAACGGGCCCTTGCGGGACCAATCACTGAAGTCACGGACCTTGCCGTCATCAACCAACTCCCGAGGTGCTCGGCGGTCGTTGAACTCGCGGCGCTCGTTGTTGAATTCCCGACGTTCTCCGAATTCGCTCGGCCCACGACGGTCGTTGCGGGGCATATCTGCCAAAGGTCCCTTGCGAGGCTGCGACCAGTCAAGCTCCCTGGCCTCACTACGGCCCTCGCTGTTTTTGGCTGTTTTTGGACGACAGTTAGTAAGCTGTCTTCCAAATATTTCTCCACAGTAAGGAGCTCAACTCACGAGGATCGGCAATACGAATACGGATCACACGGCCTTGGAAAGAGTCGCCATCAAAGTTCAGGGCCTTCTGGAGACCTTCTGCGGTGGCGAACTCGGCATATCCAAAGCCCTTGGGCCTCTGCTGCTCGCGGTCCTCCACGATGCGGACGCTGACGACCTCACATGCGGCAAAGAAATCCGTCACGGTCTCGTTAGTGGCATCATATGAGAGATTACCCAAGTGTGCAGTGTAGGGTGGCTTGTCGGGAATCCGCTGCGGGAACGAGTCGCGCTCCCTGGGTGCATACGGCACTACAGCTATCATCAGTACATGTGCGACAGGGTCGTTTTCGGGTTACGATGCGTCGGTGGAGGTTACAACGTACTTCTGTCGGATGAGCCATAGCCGCCGCCGCCGTAGCCACTGTTTCCACGTCGGTCGGATGGGGGAAGAGGTTGGGTTCCTGTTAGAGTAAGGTGTGAGTGGAAGCCCTTGATATGTTATGGCGAGTGGTTGGCAAGGAGCCAACGCCACAAAAGCGCGCAAAACGTACCATATGTGTCCTCGACTTCATCAGCCCACGATCCTCCACCGAAAGCTAATCGCAATGAATGGTAAGTCTAAGTCGTATGCGCAAGGTCCGATTTCGTATTTCCGGCGAATGCCGAGGCCTGTCGGCAGGGGCACTACTCACCAGAGTCCGTCATGAATTCCCCGAGGGAAAACTTCTGGACCTCCTTCTTTTTGGGAGCTACAGAAAAGACGTATCAGCGACAAGGTCGAAAAAGCTGTGGGTTGCATCGCAAGCAAATGAAGCAGTGGCGGAAATGGAAAGGACGAACCCATGATTGCGGTTGGTGGGTTATGCCACGCGCAACGATTTCAATATCGTAGCGCGTAGACGAGTATAGAGGGCCGGCTACAGAGTCGGCGCTCTTTGGTGGGGAGGGCTATTTGATTGATGTTTCGGTGTCGATTCTTAGTTGCCGATTGACGCCTTGTCCTTCGCAATCGAGAGATGCGATGGACGTGTCGTCGCAAGGGTTGGCAAGTGCTGGTTGTGCCTCGATCACGGGTCGAGGGTCTGCAGAAATGGACGTCTCGGGGTCCTTTTTTGGTGGGTTGGGGATCGAGGTATGGAAGTGGGAGGAAAAAATTCAAGAGGCCTTCTCATTTCAAGTTTGAAGTGTGCGGGCGGGCGGGCAATTTTTCGATTTTTGGCCAAAAAGTAAGGAACCACCCGGCAGAATCTGCTTGATGATTGGTGGCCAGTACCATCCCATGCACACGAAAAAAGTTTAGCGCATCTACTTTAATACACTGGGAGAAACATCCACCTACGATTCAACATCCTCGAACCGAATGTGAACGTGACGGAGCAGGGGCCATCAACTAAGGCTCTTTCTTTTCACTTGCTGCCTGCCTACCAAGTATCTCTTTGCCTACCCTCCTTTACCTTACTTCCTAAACCTGACCCATATCTTAATACTGCTTGTTCTATATTTGACCTGCCCGATTTATATTTATTATTGCCCGCCAATTCATGAATCGTACAATAGCAGTGCCGGGTTATGATACACCAGGAATACCTTGACTGCTCATCGAGTATCCGTTGGCAAACCGTTAGTCTGATTCACACGTTTGACGTGCATAACCTCGCAGTTCCTCTCAAGGAGTTAGACTTTATCCAGCCTCTTTCTCTCCCGTTCGCTCTATTTTCTATCCATTTTCCCCCTACGTATCAAATCTGTTTATTTTAAATATACCCGTAAGAAACTTTCAAGGATGCCTGATGTCGAGTCTGATCAGACGCCGCCGCAATTGCCACCACCTCGACGGCAGCAGACTGAGGCCAAGACACGAACAAACTTTTTGCCCGCAGAAGTCTCTCAGGCTCTGAGCTTTGGAGCTTTGACAGGTACGTTGTCACACGGAAGACCCTCCCCGTAAAGGGCTGCGAGACTCGACGCATCACATGACTGATCTGGGACCAACGCAGGAACTGCCGGTGCGCTTGGTGGAGCTATCATTGCCGTATCACGTCACCGCCCAGCCTTGATATCTACCGTACTAGGAGGAGCTTATTGGTTTACTGCAGGCTCTGTGTTCAATGGTCAGTGTGTTTTCTAAATGTTGACTAAATTGATTGAACCCATTGAGACACGTATTTTGTCTGACATTTCTTTTCATTCAGGCTCAAGATCAGCCATAACTGCAGCCTATGGAGCGCGGGACCTGAGCGGAAAAGACAAGATCGTAATCAGTGGTGCGGCTGGCGCTCTTGCTGGCATGGCGCAAGGAGCATTGGGTAAGCTTTCTAAAGCCAGAAATGATGATGTTGAAGAAGTCTCAAACTGACAGTTCATTGTAGCCACGGGTATACGCTCCAGTCCACCAGCAGCCTTGGCCTTGATGGTTCTTGGTGCAGGTGGTCAGGCTGTTTCAAACAAGTTGGCTGCGCGAGAGCCGACGCCAGCGTCGAAAGCAGTGTCAAAGCAAGACTGGTTATCTTCCAAATGGAGTCCTCTCACACCTCTCACTGACAAGGAGTATGAGAACATGCTCCAGGAAAAGATACTAAAGCTAGATGCAGAAATTGCCATGGTAGACGATAACATTGCAGTCTTGCGAGAAAAGCAAAAGTCTACTGAGAACCAGAAATAGGCCTACTTGGCATCTGTACAATTATAATACTACTGTACTGTATTTACTGTGTATTTACATATATGCATGTCAATGTGCGCATAAATTAGGGTGTCCTCCGGGCTGTTTTTTTTTTTTTTTTTTTGTTTGGATGATAATTGCACAGGTACCTACCTGCCTTGCTCAGCTTTATCGGTACCCAGCTTGGCAGCTACATAGGTAGGTAGGTCTACCTACCTCTACTTACCTACCTACCTACCTAAGGTAGGTATCTAGCTGTGTTTACTTTGTAGACACTGACTTGGCAGACTATTTTATCTAGGCACCTAGGCAAGGTAGGTTAGGTTACTTCCTTAGTTAGCTTGCTTAGGTACCTACCTTGGAGGAGTAGAAGTAGGCACTATAGGTAGTTTTCCGGCTTTTGATTGGGCAGATTTCTCCAGTTCCAGACTTTTTTTTTTTATTGATTGACTAAGGTTCTTGTGAATTTACGTGGTAGACTGTACAACGTGCTGCATGAAAGTTTCGCCAACTCTCCGTGAGCGGCCATCCAAAAATGAACCATTGCGCAAAAAATAGGACGAGTGTGGTTGCCCATGACATATTTGCTTCTGCGAGATGACTTGAATCAACAAACTCGTCGAATATCATCAACAAACTCCCATGATGGATTGGATGCGATGATGAGTTGAAAATGCAAACAACCCCAGAACCCCGGTTGGCTCGTGCATACATAACCGAGCTAGGTCTACTAGAGTAGTGATTCAACGCACAAGCCTGCCCCACCGATGATGAGCGGACAACTCACGGTGCTCCCGGACAGCCGTTGTCTAGAAGGTACCTGTCCGCTGATCAGGCAATTATCATAAGATGAATAATAATAGATGACGCAGTTTTTTGTTGAGTTGAAAAGCCAATAGTTATTGACCGAGCTTCGGTATCACCACTTACGGAGTACTTTACTGATAGAACGAGTCCTCGAGGTATCGCAACCAGCTTCTACAAGAATTTCTTCCTTTCTTTCTTAAAGTGACCCTATTCCTACCTAGATCTTGAGCGCGAAGCTAGACCGTCTACTATTACGTAGTTAGTAGGTACGCTGGGACAGAGCTGTCCCTGGGGGTTGGATGGAGTGCAGGGTGCATGCAATTCCTCTTGTAAGAAAGAAAATAAATAGAAAAAAAGAAGAAAAAAAAAAGATAATGGCGGGGCCAGTCCGGTAATCACCAAAAGACTGGCCTTCGCCAACCACTGATGTTGGTCGACCTCAGATCCTTGCCAGGCTGTCCGACAACCCACTCAAATTGTTTTAGGAATAACCGGTCCGGTCAAACCAAACCCGGAAATCTATATTTCCCCATTGGTAAATTTGTCAACTGTACTACTTAGCATTGCGCGTACTCTGACATAACCGCAGCTATCGATTACTTCTTTTTTTTCTCCTTTTTTTTTCCAGTGTTGGAATCTACATCAAGTCTTTGTGTGTTACCGATCGAGCAAATGGCCTTCCACTTCCGGTTGCGGGGCGAATGACGGCCGCGGGCGTGCCACTCCTCTTTGGCGCTCAAGGAGGCCGAGTAGCAGCAGCAGTAGCAGCACGACCAAACCATAACCTATCTACAAAAAGTACCTAATCAGTGCGCAGGAGGCCCCTCGTACTTGTTTGGCGCAGTCGCGCATACACCTCGACTCCGATATCTAATGCTTCCAGCTCACCCGCCAGTCATCTAACTTTGGGCTTGGCCCATTTGCATGCCTGAAAGGCCGTTATCGCGGCTACATTGGTGCCGTTGACATGGCTCTCCTCAACCCGACCTTCGTTTTCGGTGTCGCCGTCCTCCTCTACCTTTCGACCTTTGTCGTCTTCGCAATCCTCCGCATCGTTACCGGTCTTTCCATCCAGCGCATCGGATACTTCTCTTTACGACGACTAGCCTACACCCCACGCGATGGCTTCAAGATCGAGGTTCGGGGTCTCGGCCTCAACGTACATCGCCCAACCTTTGCCCAGCCTACCTGGTTGAGCATTGTCATCAATGAGCTAGTGGTCACAGTTGATATTCAGGAGTTGGAGGGCCCCAAGGCAGTGGATGCTGAGGCTAGCGAGGATGAAGAAGACGACCATGGGGACCAAGGCCTAACACGATCCCAGGAGTCCAAGCCGGCGCCTAGCGCGAGAACTCGAAGCCCCAAGCCGGGCATCATACGCCGTGCGACTGGTGGTCCACCGAGGAGCGAGCTGTGGAAACACCTTATGAAACTCAAGGATCGCATAAAGCGCCTGCACAGAAACATCAACTGGTTTCGCTTGGTGGACATAGTGGCTACCAATTCAAGCATCAACATAGTAGAAGTGGGGAACGTGCAGTTCGGAAGCTTGACCGTTGCTGTCGACACCAGGCGCAAGATGGTTGATCGTGCGCGCTTTTTCTTGCAGGCGCGGGGCCGGAAACAGCAAGAGAAGAATCAAGCCGAGTGGATCATGACTCTGCGCAGCGTCTTGTTCACGCCCGAGGGGAGGGAGTCGATGGAGATCTTGGACAACGCAACACTGAACATACACGGGTTCCTCTACGAGGCCCTTGATGGTCTTCGGGACGCAACCGTCGCGCTCAAACTTGGACGTGTTCACTTGCCGTACGACGACCTGCAGCTATGCGCCGAGCTCCTTAAGAAGTGCCGGGCTCGCGCAAGGAATTCCGCCTTTGATCTCGAAGATGACGACGGCTCCCTCGACGACGTTGTACAGGAAATCCAAGTCCCGGGAAGTACTGATCAAGAGCTGATGCAAACCGTATCGGACTCCAAGGAGTTCGCCAGTTCTCTGCTCAGGGGTATCAAGGAGGTCCAGTTCGCCGTTAGCTTCCTGGGGTTGACTAAGAAAATCGAATCAGTCAAAACCACTGGTGCCCCTGTGCAGCTAAATGCTGCTATGAAGGAGGTTGGAATAGATCTTCACCGTCTAGATCCCAAGTCTCCCGCCCACCGCATGTACTTCCCGTCCAAGGATATTGCGCACGAGGCCTTGGTGGCAGCCTTGTCCATATCCGTGGGTGTAGATGATGGTCATGAAAAACCGCAGCGCATCCTATACATACCGATGGCGACCACCACTATCAGGACCACTCTGCCCTCAAAGACTGTTGAATTAACTGAACATGAGAGTGCCGAGCAAAGAAACGCCAACATTCTATTCGCGAACTCGATAGTCACCTCGCCCGCCGTCGATCTTGATCCTCGTCACCTGCCACTTCTTCTCGCCATGGTGCGGCCTCGTTCTAGACGCAAGAGATCTGGAAGCCAGCAGCGTCACATACTCATCTCTAGACTGTTGCCCAAGGCCAACGTCAAGTTTACAATGCACGAGCCTGTGGTCAGGATCGCGCTACCACCTGTCCAGAAGTCTGCAGATTCCGATGACTTTGACCTAATTATTTCCTCCATCTCCTCCATCTCTCTGGACCTTGAATCTTTTCACTCAACAATGGAGGATCTGCACTATTCGCTGGCATCTTCCATGCGGTTGCAGACACACCACCTATACTATCAGACATCCTCAGGTAGTCGATTTGATATCGTTCAGACGGAGTCATTTGACCTCAAGATTCAGCTCGGGGCTTCACCCGACGTACATGTTGTCGCTACCGGTAACCTGCAAACATTTGCAGTCAAGATGGTGCGGCCTGAAATCGCCGACGGTCTGCGTCACATTGTGCGAAGTCTTCGGCACAGTGCTCACCCCGAGAAAGAGACAGACGCTCTGAGACACCACAATTTCCTGCGTGCGATGCCCTCCTGGCTTTTGCACTTCAACATACAGGCGACAGATTTCAGTATCGAGGTCGCGGGTGTGGATGAGGACATATCAAAGCACACTCGGGGTGTAGCCTTGCAGCTGGAATCGTGGTCTGCAGAGTACCGGGCTCAAAGGCTTGATAGCCTGCAACGAAGACCAGCACGCCGTCGTGCCAGCAGCCGTACCACCATGATGCCCGAAGCGGATTTGCTCAGGACAGTTCCGCTCTCGCCAAGGAAGAAGTTCCAAAACGATGGAGATGGCCGCCGCATTGCGGTTAACGTCAAAGGGCTGGAGGCTTTCATTGTGGAGTCTCACGAACGATGGGAGGTTGAGCCTTTTGTCAACATACCCAGGTTTGAACTTGCATGCTCGACTCTCAGTGACAACCAAGGGCCGGTCTTTCATATCCATTCGCATGTACGGACGCTACTTGTGCAGTACTCGCTTTATCGACACTATTCGGTTGCTATTGCCACCACAGTACTGCGAAAGGCCTTTATACGATCCAATCGACGTACGAGCCCGGTTGCTAATGGAAAAGAGGACGCGCCCAAGATTCCAAATAGCAATCTTTTAGCACCACCAATGTCCCTTGATCATGGTGGGGGCATTAACACCGCTGCAAGCGCAGCGAAGGAGTTGGTGGCCATTGATGTCAAGGCTGCCTTGGTTCAAATCAAGGCGGATATGCCAGCAGATCCTCCGATTATGTTACAACTTCATGGCTTGGAGGCAGGCCGCCACCGCTGGTCACCACCCTTCTTCCATTCCAAGCTTATTAGGCTATATGCGGAAGCGCCTAGGATGCGAAAAGTCTGGGCAAGGGTCATCAGTATCAAGAACGGGCGTCTTGACTACCGCGAGTCGCGCAGGAAACTTTCCAGCGGTGGCTACAGGGAGGAGAAGCTGTACGATGCTGTGGCAGACGCTATTCGCTTTGCTGTTCCTCATGAATTGATCTTCAACAAGGTGACGGACAACTTTATAAACGTGTTCAAATCCGCCCAACAGCTTCACCATCGTTTCAAGACCGGAACGAATGAGTACATCCTGCAGAAGGGACCGGAGGGACCCAAGGCCATCCCGAAGGTCTCATTTCGTAGCAGGACTTTCTTGTTCGAGCTTGAGGATGGTGCCTTTGAGTGGAAGCTTGGAATGATATATCGCGCTGGGCGTATAGAGCAAGTTCAGAGGCTAGCCCGTGAGGAAGCGTTCCAAGTTAAGGTGAAAAAGATACACGAGGAAGAGTCTAGAAAGGAGGCAAACAAGTTCCGCACTCGGTCTCTAATGGCCAGAGGCAGGTCCAAACGTGGAAGAACATCATGGGCGAGGACCCCAAGTGAGGATGGTCGCCCACGATCAAGCTCTGAGAGTCCAGGACGGGGTCGAGCACCCCGCTACGATCCTGACAGTGCAGCCCCGAATATGAGCGGGAGAGCTCAGGTAACCATCAGCGAGGCGAGGCAACGGCTCAACGAACACAACGCGCACAGCTGGAAGAAACGTATAGATCGCCAATTTGAAACGGCACGCAACAGCATGAAGCAGTTTAGAAGCCTCTTCTGGGGCGCCGACCACATGCCCGACGATGTGGATGACGACGAACATATCCTCGAAGTGCCCCAACGCCCAGCACTAATGTCGACCCTGGTCCACGATCTTCACGTCACCATTGACAAGCCATCTTTCCCAATCCGCGATCTGCCTGACTTTCTGCACAATGTGGGCAAAGGCATGCCTCAGGATATGCAGTACTCGCTACTTATCCCCATGAGCGTAGCGATCGATATGGGAGAAGCCAAGGTGTCCCTGAGAGACTATCCCTTACCACTGCTACATGTTCCAAGTCTGAAGGCTGGACAGTCTGCAAGACTCGCTGCCCTCTCACTCAAAACAGATTTTGTCATAGCGGAGGAGTTCCACGGCCCTGAATCCACACGAAGGATCAGAGTAGAGATAGTGCCAGAAAGAGCTGCCTCACCCGGCAATAATGATGGTGAAAGCGCGTTTGCAATTGATGTCCGGCGAACTGTTGGTCCTGTCAAGTCATACTCGGATATTCGGGTCGACATCAACACGGCCCTGCCAACAAGGTTCACATGGGGCCCATGCTATCAACCGGCGGTTCAGGACATGATGATGGCCATAGAGTCCTTTACGAAGCCTCAGCTGGATCCGTCGGAGCGAGTGGGATTCTGGGACAAGATAAGACTCAATCTTCACTCTCGTGTGCGCGTCTCCTGGAAAGGGGATGGCGACGTTCACCTTGCACTCAAAGGCACGCGAGACCCCTACAAGGTCACTGGCGCCGGCGCTGGATTCCTAATGTGCTGGCGCAATGATGTTCGGTGGAATATCCACGAGGACGACGATGCCAAGCGCTTCATGACTGTTGACAGCGGCGAATACGTCCTTGCCGTGCCAGACTACAGCCACATTGCCCGGGAAGCTGAACGTCTCAGTGGCGACCCCGGTGGAGTGTCGGCCGAGGACAACAAGCCTGGAGCAGCTTTCCAGAAGGTCATCATGAAGTTATCCGGGAGAGTCCAATGGCGCGCTGGTTTGGTCTTTGAGAGAGCCATCGAGCACGGCAAGCGAAGCTTTGAGTTCAAACCTCACTACGATGTAGTCTTGAAGACGCCACAAAACGCAGTCTCGTTGGATGACAAGCCATACGACGCTTTCCGCGGCTTCAGAAGCAACCACATACATTTGTCTGTTGCCATTTGTGCACCGGCGGATCGGGAATGGACAACTTCAAACCCAGAACCGTCACGCAGCTACAACACTGTTCACCTAACACCGCGCTTCTTTACACACTTCTTCGCCTGGTGGTCGCTCTTTGGCGGGCCAATGTCTCTGCCCGTCCGGCAAGGTGCCCTGTGGCCAGGTCGTGAAAAGAACAGCAAGAAGTTTGGCCGACACTTGGCAACTATCAAGTACAATCTGCTCCTTGCTCCGCTCTTCCTCAGCCATATCTACAGACACAAGGATCCTGAGGATCCCTCAGAGGAAGCGATGCAGGCGACTGGTATCAAGGTCCGCTTTGACAGCTTTATGTTGGACCTGCATCAGAGAAGGGAGGAGTTTAACACTCAAGGCAGAGCGAACAAGGCAGAGCAGTCGAGGACGACGGGCATGAAGATACATGCTGGCCAACTGGATCTGGCCTCGGCCGATATTCGAGCTGTCTCGGCCAATATGCGCGCCGCTACCGCAGAGTCCACAAAAAGCAGCTCGATGCCGGGATTCGATCATGGAGATGATGAAAACGACCTCTCACGCTTTACAATACCAGACAATGACTTCAGCTGGATCGATATGGATGACTTTGTGGAGCTTGATTCTCTGGTGCCCTCCGAGGGAACGCCGGAGACGCAGATACTGCCACTGGTGTTTGCCCCGAGGATCACCTACTTCAGACAGACGGATATTGGAGGCGTCATCGCGGGAGACGTCTCGAGGAGCAGCCCCTTTGGTGACGAGCCAACTCACTTTTGCATCATGAGTCAAGACGATGATCCGCGTAGGGTGCAGACACAGTTGATTCGCAAGCGTTTGTCGCAGATAAAGGAACAGATCGAGAACGGCACCCGAACTCTGGGTGAACTCGAGCTCAGGCTGATAAAGAGCAATCATCAGGATCCCGACCTGGCATCTGACCGCGACAAACTTACAAAACACAGCAGCGTGCTCCAGGAGAAGCAAAAGTTCTTGGAGAACATGCTGAAGCAAATGATGCATCAGGGCCCGGGTGATGATCTCAAAAGGCTGAACGAGAAGACGGACACGTCGATATCTATACCGCTCTCGGAAGGGTCAATCACCTTGCCTTCGGGTGCCGAGTTTGCCAGCGACTTCAAGAACAGGTTCGTGGTACACAACATGCAGTTGAAGTGGAACAACCTTCTCCGCAACATCATTTTGCGCTATAGTCACCAGGTCAGCCAGCGCCGTGGATTCGTCTACTACCTCTCGCGCCCAGCGATCAAGTTCATTCTGGACATCGTTGAAGAGCAGGCCAAGGTCAAGAACTCGAAGCCTACGAACAGTACTTCGACCCCGGCACCCTCTGGCGTCACCGGATCGCCAGACCCTTCAGCTTCGGACAAGGAGAATGGCGCAGACATTGAGGACAAGATTAAGAAAATTCTGCAGGAGGGTAAGAAGTTTGTCAATGCCGACGACAAATCTAGCACGGAAAAGGAAAAGTCTGGATCTGGGGATGCAATATGCGGTCCATCGATCGGAGATTTGTCCGGCAACATTGCAGATGGCTTCGTACCGCAGTACAGCTATCATGTGCGGCTCATTGCTCCGCAGATTCAGCTCCAGAGCGACAAGAACACCAGGAACGTGGTGCTAATCACGGCCAAGGGAATGGAGCTGAAGGTGGTTGAGGTTCTGGACAAGGAACGCATATACGATACGGTCAGTGGGCTTGTCCAGCGCCGCTTCTTGGTGAACATGGACAATACGCAGTTCTTTGTCACGGACCAAAAGTGGTTCGCCCAGCAACTTTTGTCTCTACACTCTGGCAGTACATACGGTACACCAAACGGGTCACCATGGCCACCTTGGGTGCCGATGGAGGTCATGTTTGATTTCCAAACGGCTCCGTTCGGCTTTAAGCGGGTCGTCCAAAGGACGTCGGCCATGCTGCGCTACGACAAGTACAACACGCTGAGACTCAAGTACAACGATGAGGTTAATACCACCGGCGACGAAGACCTCAGCACAAAGTCATCTTATGAAGTTGCTGAGAACCAGATGGACAACCTGTGGGTCGAGTTCCCGCAGGCCTTTGCCGTGTGCGACTCGACGCAATACTTTGCCATCTACAAGATAGTCAACGACCTGCTCTTGTACAGCGAGCCGTCGGAAAAGCACCGCAACGAACGTCTTGAAAAGATCATGCTGGCTTCCGATTTCAGTGATCTGCGCGGAGCGCCTGAGATGGTGGTCAAGCTCCAGGAACGCATCAGGCAGATGCATGACATCAAGACACACTTCCAGGTGCATTCCAAATATCTCGACAAGAAGAGCTGGCAGGATAGGATATCTCTTGAGAGAGACCTTGCTACAGCCGAAGACGAACTCTTCTTCACCATGAAAGCCATCACCACCGCTCAGAGCAAATACGATACGGCAAGTCAGAACAATGCACTCCTCAAGTGGAGCATATCGGTCAAGGAGGTAGTGTGGCTGCTTGTGCAGAATGACAACCAGCCGATGGCGGAGCTGCAACTCAAGGATCTGGAGTACGATCGGACAGACAACTCGGACGGCTCACACGTCAACTTGGTGCAGGTTGGCAAGGTCGTGGGCCTCAACCTCATGAACAGGGCCACCTACGGTGAATTGATTGCTCCCTATGTCGATGAGCGCAGTCCGGCGGACAACAGTCAGCCCATGATTCAAGTGCATTGGAACATGCTAGAGGCCATCGCTGGAATACCTGTCATGGAGCATTTCGAACTCAATGTGTCACCCGTCAAGGTCCAACTCGAACAAGAGGTCGGTGTCAAACTCTTTGAATACATCTTCCCCAAAGATGACCCCGGCGTCAAGCAGGATCTTAGTAAAGGCGGGCTAGATAGGGATGGTGAGGACGATTCGTTGAGCGGCTCAACTGGTCGTCTGGGCGACAAGGACTCATCAGCCTTCAGCACGCGGCCTGGCTCGCTGGAGCTAAGACTACACCCCACGCTCAACTCGGACGCGAAATCGGCGTCCCCCAAGTCCAAGGCGCATAGCTTGTACTCGGGCGAGACGGGACACACATTCAGGCTCTTCCGTTCCTCTGCCACGGGGGCTACGACCCGCACGCTGAGCAAAAAGCCTTCAGTCGAGTCTTTGCCGCGGCCTGGTATTGGCAGGACCTCGACTGGCTTCTCGACAGCAAAGGAATCCCTCAACAGCGATGCTAAGAAGTCCTCGCGTTTCGCACTGCGAGGCAAACCGAACTCGAGCGACGACAAGGGCGAAAAGCCGTCAGATGATCTTACCAAGATGATGACGCGCGCAAGCAACTACATGACATTTGCCCACATCAAGATGTCGTCGGTGGTGCTCTGTCTCAGCTACAAGGGCATGGGGAAGCGCAACATTGAGGATGTTCACGACTTTGTCTTTCGCCTGCCGGCAATGGAGTACCGCAACAAGACGTGGTCCAATCTCGACCTGGCTCTGGCTCTCAAGAGTCGCGTCATCAAGGCGCTGATTTCTCACACGGGCGCCATCATCGGCAACAAATTCACTCGACATCGACGAAGCGAGGGGCAGCCGTCGCAGGTGCGGGCGCTCGCTACGAGCTCAGCGCTGCTGGCATCTCCGGCCATGTCCGAGGCTCGCGATGACAGCGACTCATCGTCTCTGTTTGGAAACTCGCCCGGCGGTGACTCTCAATCTCGCCCGCAGTCGATGCAAAGCTCCGAGTCGTCTTCGTTCCACGGCGTCAAGGGACCCAGTCGAAGCTCGAGCGTGACGTCTGCTCGATCGGGTCGGAGCAACACCCTCGCCGTAGCCACGCGCAGCACCGTGCCGACCTTCCTGATGATGACGCCACCGACGCCTCAGGACACCAATTTGAGTGCGCAGGCAGCCCAAACCAGCGACCCCGAAAAGCTACGCCCGCGGTCTAGGAGTAGAACAAACGGGACGAGCGACTCGAGCGACAGGGCCGAGCGGAGAAGATCTGGTCTCGGCGGCTTCAAGAACAAGCTCAGCGCGCTGACGTCGAAGCTGAAGGAGAGGGAGCCTTCAGAACATAGGAGTGAAAAGAGCGGTGTCGACGGTGATGATGACGATGATAGAGACTAGTCATCCTGGAGTTTATCATCCTGGTAGCTCAACACTCGGCGCTCCTATATCCTCTTCTATTTTTACTTTTATTTGTTTTCGGTGTTTCTTCTACTTTACTCTTTGTCATATCATCTGCATGTAGCATGTTTGTTTTTCGGCTTCTTTCTTTTGTTAGATTGGAGGGTTGTTAAGAGGCTAGGACTGCAGTAGAAATGCATACTCCGATAAAGACTTTAGCATATGGGTAGGCATCTCTTTATGGTGGAAGGGGGGGATAAGCGGGGTGATAGCATGGTGTGGTTACAACTGATTTTTATTTCTAGACAAAGAAACGGCGGGCTGGCCAGTTGCACAGAGTATGGCCTGTGGCTTGGGATAGACCATTCATACAGATTATAATTGTTCTTTGTTTTTATTAGTTCTTTTCTCCGTTTTTTTCTTGCCTTTTTGTCGTGTCTTGAGTGGTGTTCACATCTCTTTATTGCACAATAGCGGTTCATGAAAAGCAGACCTGCGCGTGCTGAGAGCACACGGACGAGAGACCAAAAATAAAATCCAAGGCGTTCCATATCATCCGTTCTCTAGAGTCTAGATCCAGCTCTATTTCCCGTGACTGTGTGTCCGTCTATACGCAAAAGCCTATTCGGGTTTAATTTCCCCTAGAACCGGAAGTACAAATCTCTGAAGAGAAAAAAAAAAAGGTACCGGTGATCTTCCACGCATGAACATGTAAGCCTGCAGCGCACAGACTGACACAACCACAGACAAATAGGGGGTCAAAGTTGGAAGGGAACGGACGGCATCGATCTTTGCTCCGCAAGGCATATCGGAAAATTCGGATGAGCTGAATGAAGCTTTGGGGTTCCCGGGAAACGCCCCCTGCATGCCCAGAGAGAAAAGAGAGGGGGGAGGAGGAGAAGGACGGACCTTTTGGGCTGCCGGTTCCCGACGAGCCTTTTTTTTGTTCACAAGCTGCGTTAGTGCTGTACGCGTGTGTGTGCTACGAACACGGCCTGGTCGTGGACATTTTGACGCGAGAGGGCAGAGAGGTGTTGAAAAGAAGGGACTTCGGGCAAGCTTCGTGCCGATATGTAGAGAGCACGGAAAGCTCGCAGTGGCCGTTGATAGCCGTGTTTCAGACGGTCAAGTCCCATCGGGAGTTAGGCAGCCTCCTTTTTTTTGGTCGCGCGGGGAAGGGTGAATGCACATCAGTTGAGAGCCCTTTTTTTGTTTGGCTTGATGTCTTTCTTTTCTATTACTTATAGCGAGGTAGGTGTTGTTTGTGACTGGCCAGGTAATCTTGTATACTGGTGTTGGTGATGAATATTAGTATACGGACTATGTTACTGATTGGACTTTCATGATACATGGCGAAGATTTAACCGGTAGGATATTTCCAACAGGCATGCCGCTTCAATTGTTGTCGACATGTAGGCCGGTGACGTTTAGAAATTCCTCATAGCCGTCATGAGCCAACCCTTCGAAAAGCTTCCCGTCGTTCGCTTTCTCTTTCATCGTTGTTTTCTTCCTCACCCGTTTATAATATGCACTGAGCTTATATGCCACTGGTCAGGCTTACATTCATGTATTTCTTCCGGAATAGAATCTTTTCATCATTCGTGGTATCTGTACGACAACTATAGTCGGCTTTTCCAGAGTGACTATGCACAAAACATCCATGTCTTCAGCTTTCAATATACCCACAGAGCCCACCAGCGATCTCTAGGCTGTGGCCATAGCCATAACATCCGTCTTCCCGACTTTGGCTTTACTCATTGCTGTCCTGCGAGCAATCGGCAGCGTATCGAAGCGGCAGTTCGCACTTGACGACTGTTTGATATCACTAGCAATGGTGAGGATATGTTAAAGAAACTTCTCGTATATTTGCCGTCCTTGACCTTTTGCTTGCTAACGTGGGTTCGAGTTATAGCTGCTCTCCCTGATTCAGACACACATGAGCTACTTGTTCATCAAGACAAACTTCATCGGCGTTCGGGCGCAGTTCATCCGGGAACATGACCCCAAGCCGGGGCGGAGATGGAACTACGCCGTTCAGGTCCTTTACAATCCGATCCTGCCTCTGGTCAAAGCTTCAATCCTCGTGTTCCTACTCAAGCTCTTTGGCCAAAAATATTTCATCAGGCGCTGAATCTATACTCTCACCGCTGTCAACGTGATGCAGGCGATCGGAGTATTGTTCGCCGTCATTTTCCAATGATACCCCATAGCCTTCGCATGGGACTCAGAAATCCGAGGAGGGACCTGCATTGACAGGCGGGTTCTCTTCTCAGGCCTACTAATCCCGGGTAAGACCAAGGCAGCGTTGTTAGTCGTCTTTCTACTGGGCTTCCTAGTCACCATCACGTCGATCGTGCGCCTGACCGTGCTCGTACAGGACCTTGATACTGCCCGGATCCGAGGGCCGCGTAGGCCTCGGGTTTGTCACGTCTGCCATCGAGACCAACCTTGCCCTCATCACAGCGTCGGCTCCCACCCTGTAGGCCGCTGTTTCGTGGCAAGAGCAGGTACCAGTTGCCCGATGCGGAGACAGGGATGACCGACAACAAGAGCGGCAAGAAAGGTCGCAGCCGAGGCGGTATTAGAAAGCAAAGGCCGATTCAGTCACGGGACGTCCGGGTGCTCCGGATCAACGACGCGACGAGTCCAAGCCTGACAGAAGACAAGAAGACGGATCTGCGAGGACGCAGCCCAAGAAGAAGAAGAAGAAGAAGCGCAGAGAATACTATGACGTCGGCTAACGGCATCATGAGGCTCAGTGACGTCCAGCGCGAGATCGACGTGCTGGTCAAGGACCTGGCCGTGGGGCCGGGCGGTTCATATTTGCTGAAGAGGCCGACGGGTCACGATGAGCGGGAGCGCCAAGAGCAGTTCCGACGCGAGATGGAACAGATGGAGCGCGAAGTGAGATCTCGACAACAGGCAGCGGCAGCTCCCCGAAAGCCGCCGTCCGAGGCTAACTTTAGCTCTTACGCGGCAGGAGTAGTCAGTTGTGCTAGCAGCCAGGCTGGGCCAAGAATTGGCCCGCGGACTAGGTCTAGAACTAGGAACAGGGACTTTAGCGAGGCGCGCAAGCCAAAGCACGGCGATAAGAGAAACGGCGTCATACCGCCAAGTGAGCCAACAGCACCAGCCTGGCCATTCTGAAAAGTTTATGTACCGTAATGATGAATCGAATGAATGAATAAATAAATTACCTACCTTAGGTACCCAATCCGGTACCTTTGATTGATTACCAACTGTACTCGATGTGATTTGCCCAGCCCAAAAGCATGGCGACGGTCCGAGAATAAGCAAACAAATGACGCACTCGAGGTATCAGCTCGATTTGAGCAACACACGAGATATGGCACAAGACAAGATCACAAACAGTTATTCCCTGCTGTGTTCGGTGCCTACCTAGGCAAGCACAAAGAAGAAAGCGTCCTTTCCGAGGAAATACCGGGAAACAGAGGCAATAAACCCAGAGATGGAAGGCACGAATGACCTGCACTCCACACGATTTGGCAGGGTTTACTCTGCTCTTTGTTGCCTGCCGACTGGTTTACAGTAAGGTAGGTGGGGGGTTCGTGTTGCTCCTTCCCTTGGTTTACATGCTGCTGTACTCCATGACTCTCTTTGTGCATGAACTGATAAGAGAACATGGAGAGGCCGGAAGCATGACCCTATGTACATACACCGTGCTCCGAGGTCCTACCAGTAATAACACTTTGCACCTAGGTAAGGTAGCCATGGTGAAAAGCTGGCGTTCGGCTACCCCATAAAAATAAGAGACAACAGATACAAAACCTACCTCACTGGCCTGCTAAACTGCACTGCAACTTAACCTTGGTCCTGACTACCTTACCTTATCCCTCTCGATCCAATATTACCCCACACATCGTCGTCGCGAAGCCCACACGTCAAATTTTCTTGTTTTGCATGACCCCCCAATTCCAAAATCCTCGTCACTGTGATAGGGTGGGCGTCGGTTTCCCCGCCGAATGGAAGGGTTTTTCATTTTTCGATGAATTCGACCATCGCGGCCCCACAGCGGCATTGCGTCACCTGAGAAACTGTCCAACTCTGATGCTGGTAAACCTAAGCGCAGGTGGAGAGTGTACTCCGTAATTAGAGAGAGAGAAAAACGAAGAGCGCACAAATTGGTACCCAAAAGTACAAGTAAGGGCATGCAAAAGAGCCCAATCCCTCTACTGTCCATTATAACTGCTACACGCACCAATGTGCGGCTACGCTGTCATCGCAAGTAACACACGGGGTAAAGCCTCGTTGGTAGGTAGGTAGTTTATAAGTATTGTTTTTTTTTTGTGCTATTTTGGCCTCGGTCCAATTAAATGAATGACCCTAACATGTACAATACAGTATGTGGCCGTTTAGTGCTATGATCTTCTACGGTGCACAGTAACCAGCATTATTATTTAGGTTGGTTACCTGGCAAAGCCAATCGAGGTACGGTACTTTGTGCATGCATCATCACAACTTGACATTCGAGAACCTCAAGTAATTACAGTACAGATCTTCGGAGATGTTCCACTACGGAGTACGGTACTTCTTCCGCAGTTACTCCGGGTTACTCCGTCCGCAGTATTTGCACATGGCCGTCTAGCCACATGTAGTATCTATCTCGTACAGGATAAGTACCAGTATCCATAAGTACCTTCTTACTATGGGTACCTTTCGGTGCCTCCAGGTTTCAGACTTCCGGTGCTATTTTTTTTTTTTTTTTTTTTTTTTGACCGGCGGCACTTGCCCTCGTTCTTTGGTCTTGGCGTCCATGTCATCCACCTTCCCTCGAAGCCTCGGTCGACAACCCATGCGCGATAAGGAGCGCTAGCGGGCCAATAGTACCCAGTCTTGCCAGTCTCGCCCAGTTACTGGGCACAAAATGCCGACCCCACCAGACCACTTCCCAAAGCACGCGACTCAATCATTGAGTCAATCGTTATTGGCCGTCATGCTGCCAGCTGGCGGACAGACGCCGCACTATTTCTATCATCCCTTACCATCGTACAGTAGGCCTAGGGGTAAATGCCTGGGGTTTCCCCCCTCCCACACCAAGCCTTATCTCAAAGGGTACGGAGTACACGGGGAACGGACACGAGGTACCTGCGCAAGCTGCAGTGGCGTCACGTATTTTGTTGTATGGGGAACGGGAAGGAGGGAGGGAGAGAGCTGAGAAGAGTGTGTGAGTGCGTGAGCCTTTGATTTAGTGACTACCAAGATCTACAGTACAGTATTAGGAAGAGTACGTAGATAGGCTGATGGCTGCATTTTATTATGAGTCTATCTCTCCGTAAATCTACAGTTTTGTCTGTATTGCCTGTCAAAGCAAAATTCAACATGTGCCTCTTTTATGCCCGGGCAACCCAGGATGGATGGATGATAAGCTCGAGGGCACTGTTTCTTCCGGACCCTTCTTATCTGCCCATCTAACCCCCGTCGTCCCGTGTCTGCTGATGTGGTACAACTAGAAGAAACTCTGTCTCTTCTTATCTCTGCATTTCCTGTGAGGAGTTGACACGAGTCCCTGGCATTGTCAGCCAGAGTTCCCTTCCATCCGAAGCAACCGACAAGGGAGAACGAACTGGTTGGTTGGTTTGTCCAGGACCGGCCGAGCGTTTGTGCATAGTTCATAGATCGAAAGCCTGAAAGATCAACTTTCGAGCCTACTTCCTAACTTGACTGCCTACATACTCTTCCTGACTGACTAGACCAGTCAGTCTAGAGATTGTGATTATCTGCCTACGTTACCCCGTATTTCACCTGCCTGCCTATCTACCTACCTATCTACTTGCTACCCTACCGACCTACCTATACTAGGTCGGCTGGCTAGACTAGATTCTCTGTAGAGCGCTACTTATGGAGTGGCTGATATTTGACGCCAATTTACCCCAAGGTAAGGTACCTATCTATTCTACCTATCTCCTCACAGGTAGCTGAGGAACCTGCGCTGAATTACGTTATTGTTTTAGAGTTTTGACATTTGGTCGTCCCAAGTCATTCCTCTCGACTGTTGGCTGGCTAGCCCGCGACGTTGTCGGCTGGCGGCGCTTTTACTCGACCGATAACTCCAATACCAACGCGCGTTACCCTCAGTCACGAAACCTTTATTGCAAGCTTGCCAAGCCCGCTTTATGGAATAAACGACTGCGAACGAACAGGTCCTCCAAAACGGCGAATGGCTTCGAGGGGTTCGTGAACCACTTGGATCGTGCAACGTACTCGCCATTTCCAACCCTGAACGGTGACTGTCGGCACCATTTCACTTGGCACAGTGCGGAAAGCAGGGGGAAAAAAGAAAGGAAAAAAGAAAATAAAAAAAGGGCCAAGACAAATGCGCTTTTCTTCTCCTTCCTTTCGCGTAATAAACCCTGGCACGGCATTTTCAGGGTCGCCGCTAAAGCGTCCCCGCTTTATCCCAACGAGGCAGGCAAACACCAGTGGGACGGATCAGGCAGTGGAGGCATTAGGCAGGGTTTGCTTCGCTGGCCGAGATGGCATTTTCACCCAGGGGTTTTCTTTTGGGCAATCGTTCGCCTGGCAATTCTGTTTCTAATTCTCCCTCCTCTTCCTTTTCTCATCCTGCCCACACGCACAACCACAACAACCACAATAATCACCACCACACCGACGAGAAGCAGCACACCACACTGGCGACAACAGAACAACCGCCACCACCGCGCCACCACCAAAGCCTGGATTCTTTTTCCAGTCGCCCGCAGTGCTTGGACAACCATCCTCGGTATCCCTCTGCACCACTCGCGATCCGAAAGGATGACGATAGCAGGGCTGCCCTCGACAGTTTCACTAGCAACATTACCGGCGGCAGCAAAGGCAGCGACAAGGGAAAACCTCACAGCGGGGCCCACCTTGGTGCCTACACAAACCACAACATTATGGTCGCACAACACCGGCAGAGGCAGTTGGGTCTAGTTGACAGCCCCCAACGTCCCGAACCCCCCGTGTTCAACAAGTTCGTTACCGCAGCCGCAACACCCACCATGTCCCCGGCCGTGATGCCGTCGGCCACACTACTCAGCTCCAGCTCGAGCACAGTCACCAGCTTACACAGGCCCATGACTCCCACGAGCCCGGTCCGCATCCCCGCCTCCAAGAACCAGCGCGGCGAGAAGCGCTACCACGATGCCCACAAAAACCATCACCATGGTCGAGGCAGAAAGACGCCTGCGCAGAAACGCCCAGGCCACAACCCCGATGCAATCTCGCCCTCGGTGGCGGCTTTGCTCGCAATCACCAACATACCCCGTTCAAGGGCCACTAGGGTCCAGGCCCTGGCCGGTAGGGCGACGGGTCAGTCGCGCGAGGAGAGCATGACTGTCGACGCCATCATTCAGCGTGTGCAGCGGAATGAGAAGGAGATCAGCTTGACCCTGTCGAAGAGTCCCATGGATCTCCTACTCAGCTCTCCCGATGACGGCATGGACGACAGTGACTGCCTGTCATTTTCTGACGATTTTGACGACAACGCGTCGCTGGTAAGCAGCACGCCGAGCCGCGTCAACATTTCGGCGCGCACCGTTTCGGACGATTCGGTGTCGTCCCTCGACGAGTCTTTTACCAGTGGAAGTGCTCTCTCCCCCGTTGTGTCTCCTGGGACACCTGGTACCCCATTTACGAACTACACTCCTTCAACTTTCGGGAGCTCCTATCGTCGCAAGAGCCCGCGCGTGCCTCTGCGACGCCGACCGGAGCCTTTGTCTTCCCCTCTGGGAAATGCCGCGTGTGACCCATTGGCCTCTCCATCGCCAACTATGGCATCAGTCGACCAACTTGATTTCCGTGTCTTTGGCGAAGAACAGCAGTCTGGCTCTGAGGATGATAAAAAGTCCGACTCTAGTTTCAGGCCGCTCAAGTCAGCCTTTAAAAGCAACCTGACTGCCTCGCTGAGGGCCCTGCGCAATGCGGCCCGCTCAATCTCCAACCTGGGTATCGCTTCGATACCCCCAGAGGACTTCCTCACGCGGTCCATTTTGACCATCGATCCCCGCGTGCCGTTCACTGACGAGCGGAGGCCCCCTCCCTTGGAGGAAGAGCCCAGTGCGGCTCTTCGTCGTTATCTTAACCCGACCACTACTGCCCGCATGGAACTACGCCCCGCAGAGCCGGACTCATCTACGTCTCCGACCCGGCCCAACTTTACAGCTTCTATCCAGATGCAAACGTACAAGGTCCGCCGCTCACGATCTGGATCACACCATGGCACGTCTCCGTCGTCGCCCCGTGGTATCCCCAGTCCGAGTCCCCAAAAGTCCACAACTGGCGAGGCGGGCCCGCAGTCTCCGGAGTCGGTCCCGGACGCCACGTCACCTCTGGCACTGCCTGGTCGACAGCGTGAAATGCGTGAAAACTCTGACTTCATCCGCATCGCAGTTATGGAGATGGCAATGCGGAAACGTGGCAAGCTGAGCGACCAGCGACCAGGCCGAGCCCGTTGGGCACTACCACCCCGAAAGACAAGCAGCAAGGAATACGAGATAGGGCCCGATGGCGTTCCTGCTCGCTGGGTACCTGTTTTTGCTACGTCCTGATCGGATATTTGATTTCATTTGTACCCGGGCATATCATGCATGATTTATGAAAGGCGTCTAGGTGGTCTGCATATTTGCGATGGAGATTTGGAGCCTTTTTTTTTCTGTTTTTGTTTTTCATCTTTTTGTTCTTTGCATTGGGTTGGCGAACTATATTACATCTCGCGTCATTATCACATCACTGTGGTGACTTGGCTTTATCTTGACTCTTTCAATTTCTTTTTTCTGCTATGTTCTCTTCGAACATAAAAGTGTATATCTGAGGATCTACTGCACATGGACGATTGGCATTGCGTGGCGTCTCATTTGGTCTAGGGGGGTTTCACAGCAAGACAGACTGAACAAATATCAATCCTATATACGGCAACTTATAGCCTAACTGGTCATGTGTGACTCTACCAAACGTTGCATGTTTGGCTTTTGAAGTGAATCGTCACGGCACGTATAGCTGCGGTGTGTTGAAATTTGGTTGAGCTTAGTTTACAGCTAACTTCCTAACCGGTCTAGACCGAGCCCTCCCCAACTGATAAATTTCAAGCTATGACTCTTTACCCCAGCCTTTCTGGCTTCTCTATATCAAAACATCGACGATCATTGGCATACAGTATGTCGCACGCCACACCATCAATCTCTTCACTGCAACCCTCCCTTTACGTCACAATGCATCGCCCAGCCCTGCGCGCTTTCTGTTGTGCTACCATGAAGGTGGGAAGGCAAACAGAATTCAAAAGCAGAAGAAAAAAAAAAAAAAAAAACGCGTTTTGCTCGATCTGGAGCGCGGCTTTTCAAGTTCCCCCCACCCGCTTTCATCTCTGGTCATGACTAAAAGTTCAGCAATCTCGGTACTTTGTATTCTTTTTTTCTTTTTTTGCTCATGGATTGCATGTATTCGGTTTTTGTTTTAGGAAATCTCAATGTTGATCTTTTTTCTTTGCTTCTTTCTTTTTTTGTACGCCAAGCCATGATAAAATTATATTAACAGATGAAACCTTCTTTAAACCCCACTCATCCTTCCCTCCCCGCTATCAAAAGAGGATCTGAAAATAACGGGGTTCCGCCTGAACCTATCCCGAGTCCTCCGCAGCATCGTTATCCTGCACCGACGTGTCGGCCTTTCTGGCCTCGGCCAACCTGGCCCACTCCTGCGCCTTGGCCGATACCTTCTCGCGGCTCTTGGCGTCCCCGTTGGCCTCTTCCCACTTGGCCCAGCGCTGGAACCACTTCTTGGCCTGCTTCGGCTTGAGGCCCTTGGCCTTGGTGCCGCGCTCAAACACGTCCCGCACGACGGCCTTGTCGCTGCCAGCAGCCACCTCGAGGTCGAGGAGCTGGCCGCGCAGGTCAAGCCTCTTGGGGTAGGTGGACAGCAGCCCCTCAAAGACGGTGCGGCCGCGCTCCGGGTCGCCGCCGGGGCAGCGGAACTCGAGTCCCGCGAACTTGCTGGCCAGCTCCAGGTGCGCGTGGCTGCCGAGGGACTTCATGGCCCGGGGCAGGAGGGCACGGCCTCGGTCTGGGGACTTGGCCGAAGTGTAGAGGAAGTGTGCGTAGTTGAGCCAGACTTTGGGAGACTTGCTACCGAACTTCTTGACCATTGCTTGGAAGAGTTCGTCTGCTTTCTGTAGGATTGGGAAAAGAAGTGATGGTCAGTGGCTGCAAAGAATACATCAAAGTGAAATAAGTGTAAAAGGGGAACGTGGAGCTACTCACATCGTGCTTGCCAGACTGGATGCAAATACTTGCCAACCGTTCATGGACTTCTAGGTCGTCATTGTACTGGCAAGCCCGCTTGAAGACTTCATCCAGGCTCTCGTCTGTACCGTAAGCCACCTCCAGGTTGAGGTATGCAATCCAGACGTTGAGCTTCTCCGTCTCCTCGCGCACGTTGATAGTGTTGATGGCTCTCTCAGCAACCTCTCGGGCCTTGGCAAGCTCGCTCACCTGCATGTGGAACGCCATGTATGCAATCCACAGCGCAGACGAATTCGGCTGTCCGAGCAACAATCTCTCAAAGTCACCGGCAGTTTGCGGTCCGTTGGCATCCAGGTCGCCAGTACGGTCAACCTCGATCTCGGCCTTCCTCCTTTTCTTGGTCTTCTTGGTTTTCTCTTCTGAAGAAGCATCGGAATCCTGGTCATCAGCATCAAGGTTGCCACCTGACCAATCGAACCCTCCTGCATCAAGTCCTGGAAGAGCGGCACCTCCGGCTTGCGCGTCGGTCATGGAGACATCATCGTCTTCCTCGTCTTCATCATTGGAGGATTCTGCGCCACCTGTACCCGTAAAAAGCACAACGCTGTCGCCATCGTCCATATCATCATCTTCGTCCTCGTCGTCATCATCGTCGCTGTCGAATCCAAGTGCCGCGCCAGAATCGTCGCTATCCTCATCGTCTTCCATATCTTCATCGCTGTCGGCATCCTCAAAGTACGAAGGCTTCAGTCCAAAACTGACCTTCTTCTTGGCCGCATCAACACTGAGAATGATTGCCTTGACGCTGTCGCCCTCCCTGTAAAGTTTAGTTGCGTCCTTGACAGGCTTGTCTGCCATCTCAGTCCTGTGGCAGAGTCCGCTGACGTTTGCTGATTTGTCAATGAGGATAAAGGCTCCAAAGTCGGCAACCTTGCGGACTTTTCCGGTGATCACCTGACCCTCCTTCAAGTCGCCGTAACCAGGAAGCGGCTTGTAGTCCTCATCCACAGCCGAAGCCTTGAGGCTCATTTGAACATGACCGAGAGTCTTGTCGACAGAGGTGACACGGCCCTTCACGAGCTGATCGACCTGGAAATGCTCTTTCCAGTCCTTCAGGAAGGCGTCGGAGAGATCCGATATCCTGACCAAGGCCGTGACATCGCCGCCCAAGGTGACAAACAGGCCCTTGTCCGAAACGTTCTTTACAAAGCCCCGGAGGATGGTACCTTGCTCGATTTGGGACACGCTGGTGATTTCTTTGTCCTTTACGGGCAGCTCCGAGCTCAGAACGCGTGATTCGCGTGCCGAAAGTCGGAGCTTCTTGTGGTTCTTGTCGATGCTAACAACCGAAACTCGAACGATGTCATTCTTGGAATACTTGAGGGGGTTGGCGTGATCGTAGTCATCGTTCAGGTCGATGATCTGTACAGGCGCCGCAACGCTGTCGCTGATCTGGAAGAATACCTGGCGGTCGTTCACCTTGGTAACCCTGGCGTGCATGACGGTGTCTTTCTCTAGTTCTTCCCACTTCATGTGCTCGTTGGGCCGTGCTGAGCGAGCCGACAAGTCCAGCTTGCCGTTGTCGGCATCGACAGCCAGTACGCGAGCCCGGAGAGCAGTGCCCACGGGGAAGTTCTGGCGCAGGTCCTTGCCGTGCGAGCTGTCGTCTGACACCTCGCTGGACCGAATCCTACCCCTGACGGCGGGAGAGAGGTTAACCCACAGCCACTTGTCTTCGTTGTTGTTCACAAATGTAAGCCAGCTCGACCCGGCCTTGACATCGGCCATGGCCAGCGGCTTGTATTGACCCTTGGCCCGCACACTGCTGGGCTTGGCAGTGAGCTCCAAGACAGAGTTTGCCGTGCGGTGAGAGAAGGGCAAGAAGCGGTAATTGCGTGCATCGTGCACGCCAATGACGCGAACGTCGATGATCTGGTTTTGTGTGAATTTTGACAGCGGGTCTTTGGCGTTCGTAATCTCGTCCCAAGAGTCGAATACTTCGGAGATGTCGACACGTCCCTGAACGTTGTCTGCCAGCGCCACGTTCAGCTGCGTCTTCTTGATAGAAGCGATCCTGGCCTTGGTGACCGTGCCGACACTGATGTCGTCTGTTGACGTGATCGATGCATCCACAGCGTTAGAGACGGGTTTTGCCTCGTGTCGTGGCTTGGTATCCTTGGGTGCCTCAGCATCTGGCATGGAAACCACCAAGCGCTTATCCTCTACTGAGTGTACCTTGACCTCGATGGCTTGGTGTAGACGCAGTCCGAAATCCTCCAGAGCCTGGTTTTGGGTAGAAATCATCGACTTTGGCAACAGAGCGGTTAAGTTGCCACCAAACTGCACAAAGACAGCGGTTGGTGTAATATTGCGCACAAAGCCCTGAACCAGTTTCCCGACCTTGGCATCTGCGAGCGTGGTCAGGAACTGACCGTTCTGGCTGGCCTTCACGAGGCTTGGCTTGAGGGACAAGACAATCGACCGACGGCCTTCATCCTTTTCGAGAACGACCAAATCCTCAAGGGTCTGCCCAACACGTATTTTGCTGAGCGCGGACTGGTTCTTCGAGGGCGACTTGTCGGTGAGGTGGTGTGCTCGCAAGACAGCCTTCAACGAGCTATCTTTGAGCTCGAGGAACACGTTGTCCTCTGATTTCTCGGTAACACTTCCAGACACGAGGTCACCGACCTTGAGTTTCTGGAGCGCCATCTGCTTCTCAACTCCGAAAGCAGCCGGATCCTTGCAAGAAACCACCAGCCGGCGCCTCTCAGGGTCCACACTGATAACGTGTACGTTGACGACCTGGCCGGTTCGGAAATGCTCATTGGGATCCCGGATGAAGCTCTCGCTCATTTCTCCAATGGGCAAGAAGCCCCTAAGAGTCCCGTAGAATTGTACGAAGGCCCCGATGGGCTTGATCTTGACGATGGTTCCCTGTACTTGCTGTCCAACCGAGGCCTCACCAAAATCCTTGATGGGCGCTGCCTCTGAGTTCACCAAGGTCTTCTTGAACGTCAAGCGCAGCTGGTTCTTGGCCGGATCAACCGACAAAACACGAGCTTTGACCTTGAGACCTTCTCTGAACTTCTTCTCTGGGTGCTGAAGACGGATGTCGGCAAGGTGCATCTCAGGAACGAAACCAGTGATGCCATCAGCCAACTTGACGATCACACCGCTCAGACCATCCTCCTTGACTATCATCTTCTCAATCGTAACATTGACCACCTCGGCGATGGGCACGTCCTCAATCCGCAGATACTGACGCTCGAGTATGCTCTTCTCAAAGGACAGGTGATACATGCCATCCATTGAGTTGTAACCCACAATCCTGCCTCGGTGTACAGATCCGGTCTTGTACGGTCCGCTGGCCTCATACAAAGCGTCCACTTTACCATCCTTGACCCTGGAGATGTGGACAAACCCGGGAACGCCTTCTATGCCAGTGTCAACAAAGAGACCGATGTCTGGTTCAACCTTGGTGACAGTGCACTGCTCCACTATGGAGGAGTGAGGCAGAGCTGTCAGGGGAGGCACTTCCTTCCCATCCACTTTGGCGTTTCTCGGTTGGAGGGATGTCAGATGGCTGAGTAGACTTATTCCAAGCTTGAGATTATCTGAAGTGGGGAAATTGCAAATAACCCTGGCCTTGACTTTGGAACCAATCTTGTACTTTTTCTCCAAGTTGACTCCGTTGGGGCCAAGTCCGGAGTGAATAATGTCGGCAGTCACATCCAGCGACCCCATAACCTTGCCCGCAAGTCCCCTCCCGGATATGTCCGAGACTAACACATCCACAGCAGTACCGGGAAGGAAGGTGTTTATAGTTTTTGCCGTGCCTGGGAAGAGCTGCACGTTACTCAACTTCTTGGTAAGCGTTGATACCTGGGCAATCTTGCCCTTGACGCCTGTAACCAATAGGAGATGAACACAGCCAGGCTCCAGTTGTGCAGCCGATATGCCCTTGTCCACCTCCTTTTTGGATAAGAAGCCAGTGAGATTCTGGATGCCAAGGTCCACCACATATCCGTGATCCTCTACACTTGAGATGGAGCCCGCAACGGTGGAGTTTTCGACAACATCCGCGCTCGAGAGGCCCGTGTTTGCGAGCTCAGGCTGTAGCGAGAGCTCAATCCGCCTCTTGCCCTTCGCACCAGCTGTGCTGGGCTCCTCCATAGTAGAAACCACATACGCACGAACGTATTGTCCAACTGACAGGATGGATGTGAGATCAATTTCGCTGTCATCGTCCTCCTCTTCTTGGTCAACGTCCATCGCATCTTGCAGCTTTTTGGTGAGCTGCGTCGAGATGGACGTCGCCTTCACATGGCCAGTAACATTGTTAGGCAGGGAGATTTCAACCTCGAGAGCACTGATGGCACTAATTTGCCCAAGAACCAAGGAGCCCTTGACGAGTCTCTGGATGATTGTCGCGGCGTCAGTATGTTCTCCCACAAACGGCAAGTCCGCAACCAATGCGCATTGGGGGCGCTCGCTCACCTTGAAGTTTAAGCTCTCTATTTTGACAGAGTCTGCATTTTTGGCAAGCTCCTTCAGCTGCGTCTTGGACTTCTTTCCCTTGAGCTTTTTGGGTGCGCGGTCTTCCTTCCCCTTGCTCTTCCCAGACTCTTGCTCGAATAAGACGTCCTTGCTGGCCTGCACCTTGATTTGCTTATGCTCCAGGGGTGTGAGGACACTTCCGCCTCCTCGGGGGAATAGTGGCTCATCCTCCTTTAGCTTCGAAACAACAGGAGCTGCTGGCGCGCTGGCAGGCTTGTCGGCCTTGTCCTTGGACTTGGACGCTGAATCGGATCGAGGGCGTTTAGATGGTGGTTCGCCCGCGGGCGGTTTCGCTGCCGGCTTGCTGCCGGGAGCATCTTTGCGTTTTAACGAGCTCATGGTGAGCTTCTTGAGTTGTTTCGATGACCGTAAATGACAAGCTAGCGGGCATGGACAAACAGCCGACACCGCGATCCTTTTGCAGGATCAAGCCTCAATTCCTCGACCTACCTCAGAAGCGGCGCGCGCATCTGTTCAGCAAAAAAAAATATTTGCGGGGCGCGCCCGATAACGGTTGCGATAACACATATTGCCAGGGGTCCAAATTTACAGTATGTGCTTCTGCTTTTCACAGTCCCGCGGTACCCCTCAGGTGGACCTCCGGCTGACATTTTTGTGGATCCATGACGCTGGTTGTCTCGGGCCACGCCTGAGCCTTTGCGCAGGCGGTTCCTAGTAAGACAGCGCGGCTTTGACAATGGGAATCCGGTGGAAACTAGTTCTCGCATTGCAATCTCCCATCGATTGTCCTAATCTGGGTACTTCGCTGCGAGCTGACGAAACACGAAAGAACAACGTAGATTGCAGATTAGGTGTATTCCTATACAGAAAACAGCAAACCATGAATACAACCTGACTGCACCGGGAACGAGGCAACGCCAAGTTGTTTTAGTTGATCCGGCCGCCCACGATGAGCCCCCGCAAACGAGCGCGTCGAGATCCCACCGAGGCAAACACATCGCGCCCTCTGATTCCATCGACGTCCTCCAGTAAACCCCCGACGGCACTCCCAACCCGCGCAGTCTCATCTTCTCACGCTTCGGCATCCTCACCAGCGCTTCCGACGACTTTTGCGCCATTCTCGGCTGCTACTGCTGCGTCGGCCTCGGCCAGCCGACTGTCTCTGGTCCATGATGCCCAACAGCAGCAACAACAACCCCCCGTGAAACAGGTTCACAAAAGCCGAAGCTGGTACGGCTCATGGCCCAGGGCCCCGAGGTCGAAAGCCGGTGCCTCCACGCAGGTCGCCCGCGAGTCGATATTAGGTGGCACATTGAAGCCGGACACAACTCCCAACCTCACACGGTTTGACACCAAGAGGAGTACGGACAGTGACAGTGATACTCCCGGCTCTCTTTCACAATTACCACCGGTCGAGGAATTAGACACACCCACAGGCCACAGACATCCATCTGATTCTGGAGCTGCTGAGCCTAATGGACACACTAACACTAAATCAGACGATGCGACATCCGCCACAGCGGCTGGTGAAGATGACATCCCTCCACTTCCAGAACTTCAACGGCCAACAGGCGTGGCTGAGCTACCACGGAGGCCCGCGACTTCTTCTGGATGGTTAGGATGGCTTGGCCGGTCTGCTGCCCCCGCTCCGGTGCAGACGGTGGAGTCAACATCTATTCCGGAAAACGCCAAGGCCCAAAATCCGGAAGCCAAGCCTTTACTGGCGCCGGATAGCAGCAAGGACGACTCAAAGAGCCAGAATGGTAATCCAGGTTATGATACTATATCAACCTCAGCCTCGCTACACCCTTCATCTTCAGAGTCGCCTGCCGAGCCAGCTGCGACTTCTTGGTTTGGGTTCTGGCCCACCAGCCGCACGGCTCCACCACAAGAAGCAACCTCGGTTAAAAGCGATATTGAACAGAATACCAAGCCTTTGTCCTCAGATCCTGTTACTGAGCCGATCAAGAATCGGGAAGATGTGGTGATGTCAGATAATTCCGTGACATCCCCCGAGGCTCAGCCTGCGGGGTCAACCTGGGCGTTTTGGTCTAGGGACCCAAACACCAAGTCTACGGGGTCCGGCAAGGGTGTCGCAAAGCGGGAGCCCGGAGAGATTGCGGTCATTGGTGAAGGATCGGAAGCTCATCCTGAACCTGCCAGTACAGTAGACAATGCGCCGCCAGCCGCACCGTCTGCCGTGTCCAAGACTAAAGAGTTGCCCAAGAAGTCTAAGCGCGTTCGGGCTCAGTCGATGGATATCGATTATCCCACCACTGCCAACAGGCCCTCAACTGCCACATCTGTCGCTACCACCAAGACAGAATCTAGCATCAAGGCTGCGACTCCTGCCGTGGATGGCGCCGCTAAATCCTCAGCCGGGAACCTGCTATTGCCGTCCTTTAGGTCTACCTACAGGATGAAGGAAAATCCATCAATCATTCAACAGATTGCGCAGTTTCTCCTCAGGACCCAACAGAAGCCCCAGGCGAACCACGCATTTCTCACCAAGGAGCCTCCGAAAATCCAGAAGGCATTGGCTATTGGGGTCCATGGCCTGTTCCCAGCGACATATTTGCGCCCCATGATCGGTCAACCCACCGGCACATCCATCAGGTTCGCAAACCATGCTGCTGACAGTATACGCCGATGGGCTGATAGCCACGGCTGTCAGGACTGCGAAATCGAAAAGGTCGCGCTCGAGGGCGAGGGCAAGATTGGCGAAAGAGTTGAGAATCTTTGGAAGTTGCTTCTGAACTGGATCGAGTCTATACGAAAGGCCGATTTGATATTGGTGGCATGTCATTCTCAGGGTGTACCAGTTAGCATCATGTTGGTTGCCAAACTTATTGAGCTTGGTATCATCACGACGCCGCGGATTGGTGTTTGTGCAATGGGTGAGTGGTTACAAGGCTGAAAAATACCATCTGAATCAGGCCCAGAGACCGTGACTGACATAGAAGCAGCTGGTGTCTCACTTGGACCATTTCCAAGCTACCAATCTGGCATGGGTATGCTGATGGGATCTGCAGGTGAACTATGGGAGGCAAGTCTAAGAATCCAAATCCAAACACAAGTCGATGAGCTACAATTAACCAGAACGTCCTCTTGAACAGTTTGGAAACCCCGAAAGTGATGTTTCTAAGCGCTACGAGGCAGCTCTCAAGGCTGTATTGGAGTATGGTGTGAGGGTTACTTATATCGGCAGTATAGACGACCAGGTCGTTCCTTTAGAGGTAGGCAGTTCAACTCACCTTGCAACTCTTGTGCAGCCATGCTGACTTGCTTAACAACAGTCCGCCCTCCACTCACCCGCCAATCATCCGCTGCTTTTTAGGGCGGTATTTGTGTAAGTTTGGAATAAATGCGACCATGTCGTAATCACTGGCTAACAAGTTATCTAAATGAAAGTGATGCGAGGGTTCACGCTGCGGACTTGTAAGTAACTACCTACCTGACTGTGCACAACCACAGAAGACAACGGCTCACACCATGAACATACAGTATTGCCCACTTGGTTGGATTTGCTCTAAAGCTCCGAAACATGGGCATCTCAGACCATGGCCTCATTCGAGAACTGAGCGTTCCGCTGGCAGGGTCGCTCTACTCAGGAGCCGGGCACTCTACGCTCTATGATGATCCGCAACTTTACGAGTGAGTGCCAGCTCTCTGCCTTTCTCATTCCAACCACTAGAAACTGGCATATTTGTTAACAAACAACACGTGTAACCCGAGAACAGTCTTGCCGTTTCCCACGCACTAGAAACAAGCGACGTAGGCAAGGTCCCCTGTGAGATCGGAAAGCACGAAGGCATCACCACCAGCAACCCTTATCATCTCCCTTGGATCATGCGCGGTCTCTTAGAGGAGGACTTTGTCAAGACGGAACTGTCATCAGAGGTCACGGAGCTGTTGAAGCAGTTTGACAGCTGGAAGCCCGTGACCAAGGCGTTGAAGGATGTCAAATATAGACTAGAGGCCGTTCGCTCAAAACTTTAAGATTTAGAATTTGCGACCGGCGAAAGACAAGTACATACAAGCATACCCGGGAAATGCGGTCAATATGAGGGGGGGGGACAGGATGGAGTTTAAGGTGTATTGTGTGAGATATTTTTTTGTAATCATGATTATAGAACAAACGTCAGCCAGCGTTTCTACAAGATGCATCTGAAGTCCCTGTTAGATTTGTTAGATTATTACTAATGCTCGATGGGATGCTCTCATGCCGGTTTCTATATTCATATGGTAGTTGCGACGGACACCATTACAGTTTTTTTTTTTAGTTTACAAGTTTGTTATTAAAAAAACACGCCGTTATTGTACACATCAAATAACAAAGGGTTTCCGTGACTGAGCCGAACCCCCCTTTTCATTGCCTGCCAAGCTGCCACTGGCGAATGATGTTCTGGATCTCGTCCCAAGTCAGCTGCTTGTTTGTGACACCAACAGCGGTCGCCTCCTGAAGAACGACGGTCGGGGCACCGCTGCCCTTGCCCGGGTTCTCGACCATGCCGCCGACCACCCTCCGGGCGACGTTGCGCAGATCCTCGACGGTCAGCGCGTTGATGCGGCGCGTCATCTCGTGCACAGGCACCTTGCGGCCGTGGACCTGGACCTGCCTACCGAGGTCCTCGAGCTCAATCATGCGGCTCTCGAGGTTCATCAGCAGGCTTGACCTCAGCTGGTTCTTGGCCCGATTGACCTCAACCTCGGTCACGGCCGAGTAGCCCTTGTCAAGCGTCAGGGACCTGAGCTCACGGCACATGACCTCCAGCATGCTGGCCGTGCGGCCGGGGAAGCACGAAGCTGCGATGCCGAAGAGGCCAGAGTCGGTATAAGAGTGGTTGAACGCCACGCATGACTCGACCCAACCGTGTTGGTTGAGGACGTTTGTGTAAAGGCGCGAGTACATGCCCTTGCCAGGACCGCCGGCGGAGAAGGAGCCGCCACCGCCTAGCAGGGTCTGCAGGGCTGCGAGGGCATAGATGTCGTCGTCGAGGATGGGGAGACCCTCGAAAGCGAGCTGAATGTGAGTGAAGTTGGGTATGTTGGGGTTCAAAGGGGGCGGTTGAGGGGCTAGAGTGAGGAAGCCACCGGTGTAGTGGGAAGCACCGGTATCCAGGGGAGCCGTGGGTAATGGGCTAGGAGAGGTGGGTTTAGAGGTGTTTTTGAAGAACGGCAGCTTGCTAAGCAGGCCAGGCTGTTGCTGCTGCTGTTGTTGTGCAGCTGCGGCCTCATCTAACGCTATTGTGGAGGTTTCTTGGGCTTTTGGCGGAGGCTTCCCCCTCATGTCCCCAAAGTACTGCTCAGTGAGCTTGACAGCATCCATGTGCGGAATGCCAGCGAAGGCCACAACCATCCTCTCCGGGCGGTAGAACGCATCCCTATAAGCTGAGATGACGTGTCGGTCGATGGAACCTAGTCTTTCCTGGGGGCAAAGCAACGGGTTTCCAAGAGTGTTGTCCTTGAAAGCTGCCGTGTGCACGAGCTCAGGCAATATCAGATCGGGCTTTGACCAGATTTCCGTAACTTCGTATTGGGCGGTCTCAAGTTGCTGAGAGATTTCATCGTCTGTAAGGTTAGGGGTTCGTATCGTCTCGGCCAGCAGGCCAACGGTAGTCGGAATGGCCTGGTTGAAGGTGGCAGCCTGGTACATCATGGACTCCCGCGAGGAGGCGCACTGGATATTTCCTCCCAGATGCTCAACTGCCTCCAGCATCTCATCCGCGGTGTGCTTTTGTGTCGACTTGAAAGCAAGGCGGTCCATAATATGGCTAGCGCCGCGTAAATAGTCGTTCTCATACCTAGAGCCTGCATCGATATAAACGCCAACCCCTGAAAAGGCCCCGGGGAGGGCCTCGGAGGCAACCCTTATTCCGTTTGGAAGTGTAGTAACATTATCTAATTCTGTGGGTTCCTAAGAAGGGCAAACGAATAGTGTGAGTATCAACCAAGACTGTTCGTAATAACAGCTAAAAGAGCTTTCCTTACCCTCGGCGAAGGAGCGGCATCTGTAAACGTCCTTTTTGCAGATGTTGATAAAAGCGATGCCACTTGCTTTGACCTGCTCACACGGCTAGTGTATGTACGTGCCAGGCCAGGGAGCCTCGCAGAGCAGGTTCGAAGCATCGCATGCGCTGGTGTTGGCGACTGTTGGGTAGTTCTAGTAGCTCAAGGTGCTCTCATTGATGCCTAGTAGGAGGCGCCTTGTTGTTCTATGCACCGTGACCCAAAATGGAAGAGTGCCAACCAGTGTTGCGGAACGTTGCGCTGGTCGTGAATAACTTTGTTCGGATATTATCGTCAACCGATATTTCTGCTGAAATGACAAGGCGCCGACAAGGGCGACAAGTTCTACCGTATGGCCGAGACCGGGGTCCTTGCACTGTAGACGCGTCTGCGCTTAGAGGTCCTACGGGTTAAATGATGGTCTGAAAAAATTGATTGTCGTTATCGATAGGCTGGCTAAAGGGACCCTTGGGCCATGGCTACTCAGAAACCCGTTTACGAATTCGCCTACTTTATGTCACGTGGTCAAACTAGCATCACCATGTCACTTGATGCCGCCACCACGTGATATACACCTCGAAGGAAGGCCTGATCCGACAGCCCTTTTGGCTCCTAATCTGCTCCATCCTGCGGGGTTGAGCTGCACGAGGGCAAACAACATGCGAACCACTCAAACATTTGCGCATGACGGGAAGTAGCGGCGGCTGCCCTGTCAGCGGAACCTCCCAATTTCCTGCAGGTGGTCATGTTCCTCTGCTCGAATTGAGGGTTGGCTACAAGATGATGTGTTTATTCTATTGTGGGCTTTGATGCTGCTGTTTTGGATTTTATTTTGTGGTCGTATTTTCGTTCCGCGGTCTTTTTTTTAAGCTTGTCTCGTTCGTTTACGTTTGAGATATGAAGTCGAATAAGCAGTCTGCAGTTGGTCAAGGATTCCGGCTTGCACGGCTCATTCGGCATTTGCTTCTCAAATATGATCTTAGGTAAAAGGATTTTACCGTAAGAACCCTCGGGCATTTGAATTACTTTTGCAAACAAGATTAGCGCTGGGAGTTCGTTCATTCGAGTCGAGGCTGAGTGAGGGGCTCCTGGATGGATCGACCCAGGATGGACGTGGCACAGAGGGGAAAATACGACTCGTCCCGTCCAGCGGTGACGGCCAAGTATACTGTATAGTGCTACGAGTAATGGTGCTGTCCTGGAATGGCCGTACCGTAGCTGTACTGTACTGTACTGCATCTGCACTACGTACCGTACAAAGTAAGTGCATCCACGGATGGCAGTCACTACCACTCTGAGAAGGTTGACAAGGCTTGCAAGGAAAACAATTACCTACTGTAGTTTAGTGCCCCCCTCTGTACAAACTTGTGGGCTGGGTTGCATCAATGATCAAAAGCCCCCC
Source organism: Pyricularia oryzae 70-15 (assembly GCF_000002495.2). NCBI lineage: Eukaryota > Fungi > Ascomycota > Sordariomycetes > Magnaporthales > Pyriculariaceae > Pyricularia > Pyricularia oryzae. The sequence goes on along the minus strand of NC_017849.1, from coordinate 5,174,743 downwards.
AGGTTGCAAAGGTAAGAAACCAGACCTGCGCGGCGGCCAGCCAACGAGCAACAAGCCTGTCCGGTGAGGGTCGTAGCTATCTCACTAACTTGGTTCACGTTTGATCTCATGGCACATGGGACCTGGCATCCGGCCTGCCTAGAACGTTTTGGGCCGATGGGTGGGAGCTGTGGACGAGTCGAAATGCTTGTTATTCATGTCCGAATGATGATGCACAACTTCGCTTGCATGATTGATTGGAAACCAAAGGGAACCTCCACTGTTTGTCGCTCTTCTCTTTTGGACATTTGACTGGGCTGGACTGGACTGGACTGGACCATACCGTACAAACAACCCATGTTCTGTTATGTACCTACCTACCTGTCTGCACCATGTACCTATCTGCCGCCACAAGGTAAAGGTATCCACCCGCCGTTTTATGCCTGTCGAAACTTTTCTTCTCTTAACCTTTATTGCTTCTTTTCTTCTCCATCGTCGCTCCGTCTCTTCTTTTTCTGCATAATTCGCCTGATCTCCATGAGTCTTTGAACGGGCCCTACCTGACAAGCCCGAGTCTGACTGCTGTTGCTACTACTCAAGAAAATTACCCCACCGATTTGTTGTTTGCTTTGTTCGCCCCATATTGTGCCGTACTGTTACAAGGCCATTCCCTAACCCGAACTTTCCCTTTGTATTGATTGCTTGTCCACCCTTCTCCACTATCCCTGGCCCCCTGGCGCCCCTGCCGCCAGAGTTGTAGGGTCAGTGCAGGTCCGACGAATAATACCTACCTGCCTTAACTGCGTGGGTATCAAAATCCCCAAGAACCCTGATGTTCAGCCAACAACCGAGCCCAGCGACCTCATCGCCGCCCCTGTTGTCGCCAGGCACATCTCTTCCCTCGGTCTCACCAGCCAACGCTCAGGCTCAGCCTTCTCGCACAAACATCGCCGCATCCCCATCCGTTGCTACTGCTGCATCTGCCGCTGCAGTTACGGTTGCGGGCAGTTCAGGTCACAGAAGCAGCCGCTTGCGAGGTCTTTCCTACCTAAAGAACTATACTCAGAACCACCTCCTGAACAGGGATTTGAACAAAGAATCAAACAGCAACCCTGCCAGCCCGGGTAGCCCCGATTCGCCCCCGCCGCAGTCGTCCACCTTCAATCCGCAAACGATTCCTGCCCAGATAAAAGCCAGCCGCCCGGTAAGCCGACTTTTGAGATCGGTGAGCTACTCTCCAACATCCTCACCGGCGCCGACCACTGCTGCGATTGGGATTTTGAGTGCTGCATCCCCAGCATCCGTGAGCACTTCTCCTGTAACTACTCCGCCACCGATCTCGCCAACGTCTCGACATAATCGCTTCTCGCTGGGGCCCGCATCCGCATCTCTGTTTCTATCTCCTGAGACGTTTGACAATACATTTGATACCGCTCACCGGAGTCCGTCTCCTTTCCTGTCTACGGCCTCACCCGTCAACTCGCCACAGTTCGAATTTGCATCTTCATCTTCAGCCTCTGTAAGACCAGAGCCTCAAACTGAGGCGTTGGCTACAGATCCTTTATCGACCAAAACCTCTGCCCTTCCTCGACTGCGCCCTTCGAGCCTTGCACCACCCCACACGAACTGCCCTGGGACCGACGTTGAGCCAGCGGCGCTAGACCTGGACGACGTCAACACTGCCGCAGGCACAATGACGAGAATGCGTGCGGCCACGGCCTCAGACGCGGCCGTGCTGGCCCAGAATGGGGGCGCCAGCACAGACGCAATGCCGTCAATTCGATTCACTACATTTTGCGACCCTAGAGCGACGCGCCCATCTCTCACTTTTACTCCCGTGTCACGGACACTGCCTACGGGCACTGAAATCATACGCGTTGGTCGATATTCGGAGCGTGACGTGCCGCCAAACGTTCCAATAAACGTGCCCTCGGCAGCTCCAGTAGGTTTCAAGAGTAAAGTTGTGAGCAGGAGGCATTGTGAATTCTGGAATGAGGATGGGAAGTGGTACATCAAGGATGTTAAAAGCTCATCGGGCACATTCCTCAACCACATACGGCTGAGTCCTCCTGGGACCGAGTCCAAGCCTTTCCCAGTCAACGATGGGGACATTGTACAACTTGGTATAGACTTCAAAGGCGGCGAAGAAATGATATTTCGCTGCGTCAAAATGCGACTTGAGCTCAACCGTGGCTGGCAAAACAAGCTGAACGCTTTTAAGTACGTCAAATCATTCCGCGTGTCCGTGTTACGGTAGACAGAAGCTGACAGTTTTCTCTCCAGTATGACGACGCACAAGCGGCTGCGGAACATGACTAAGTCTGACCCTAACGGTGCCAGCCAGACATCGCAGGACTGCTCCATATGTCTCAACTCGATTGCGGTAAGCGACATCTCATCTGTCTGCACCCTTGCCTAGGAGATTCACTAACAGATAACGATGTACAGCCATGCCAATGTTTGTTTGTAGCCCCATGCTCGCACACGTGGCACTACAAGTGTATCAAGAGTCTCCTCATGTCTGCTCAGTATCCGATTTTCATCTGTCCCAACTGCAGAGCAGCTGCCGATCTTGAGGCCGAAGTCGAGGATCCGGAGGAGTGGGAGCAGTTGGACTCGGAGGAGGAGGAGGCAACTGACGCCGCTAACGCACCCGCATCCACGCAACCCAAGAACGACTCTTTGGCTGCCGCATCTCAGGCTGGGGATCCTTTGCAGGGACAATCGCAATTATCGAACGCTCAAGGAACACAGGCTGAAGTTGTTTCTCAACCGAATGGCACGGCGTCACAAACAACACCGGGTCGAAGCGCCACTCCATCACACGCCACGTCAATGCCGATGCCGATCCCACGTGCTTCCTCTGACGTGACTCGCAGACCAGTCCCATCGAGCACCATGGAAATGGACGTTGATACACCATCCACGCCTAGAGATTTACGGCAGACTCGCACGCCTTCACCTGCATCGAATGGCCCTGCACCGCTTGGCGTTGCCGAGGGGCCGATCACACCGAGAAACGACGCTGGTCCGTGGGTTTTTGATGGCGGAGTGATATCGAGACTAGGGGCATCGACAACCTTGGCGTCCCCGGCCGTGGTAGAAGGTTCAATAACGCCTCATAACGCAGGTGGGGCGCAGGTTACCAGTATAGACGACATAGCGAGAGCCTAGGCAGCTCAAAGCTCTGCCTAGCAGGCAACAGCGTGGACTTGGCTTTCACCGAGACTGGCCCCCCTCCCGTTCCTCCGCCGGCCTCGGGTAGGCCGCGAGACAAGAGAATCAGCTGTCAGCCACGAGGCGAGTCCCTCTCAGTCGCCTTCGTGTGGAGATGTGACAAGCTCTCGCGCGGCCCAAGATGCGGCGCTTTGGAGTACACGAGACCACTGAGGCATTCGACGTATCTGACGTCAGGTTTCACAGGGAGCGTATCGAAGTCTTTAAATTCGTGCATATAACAATTATAATATCACCTGAGAACCCACTCAACAGCCAGTCCTACTCACGGGCCCCTAGTGGCCTTGGATCCGTTTTTGGCAGTCTGCAATCAGATGCGATCGGCTCGTGAGACTGGGAGGCGTGGATTGGTATCGGGACACGGTTGGGCGTTAACGGGTTGGTCTATACTCTTTTCTTGCATGCATTGGTATTTTATTTCAAGCTGTTTATTCTTGTTCATACATTTGCAAAATGATCGTGGCACGCGCGCCGCATGATACAAAGCTGTGGTGTTACTAGGGGGTGCACGTCTTGGAGTGGGAGTACTACTATCTCAATATTTTTGTTTAGCGTCAGATGATAGACCGTTTCTTCGAGACATTACAGTTCCGACACACTCACACATACACACATGCTGTTTGCGGGGGCGTTCTCTCTCGCTTCTGTTTCTGTTGAAACGTTTAAAAGGACGTGTATCTAAGTTTTTGACTAGAAAGATGAGTTGAGCTCAAGGCGGCGGGCCAACTGGGTTTACAAACAAGTAGGTAAAGTTTTAGAAAAGATTCCGAAAAATTACGAAGGAGGTACTCGAGGTAGTTGTGGGTATAGACGGTAAGGGATAAAGGTAAAATCATCAAGTCGAAACCATGACCTCTTAATCAGCAAACTGAGCCCAAAGAACCAAACCCGGGGACATCGTAGACGAAAACTAAGTCTCATCGAACTCGCTAATATGAGACGTTGTATTATATTATGTATATACGTACCTAACCACTAGAACTAGAGCCGATCCCGGGATCTGCAACCCGAAAGGGGGAACGGGCAAAAAAGAAAACAAAAGATGGACACTACCGGCCGAATTTTACGGTCGTGGTGACCGGGTCCCCCTCATTTTTTCCCACTTCAAACCCCTCTCTTAAAGGCCGCGGCACCGACGCGCTCAATCTCACGCCCCTCGGTCGTGTTCTTACCCGCGGCCTCGATCAGCCTGGCCCACTCGTCCCTGTTCTTGAGGCGGACGGCCTCCTCGGCCGCCTTGATGCGCATGCCGCACTTTTCGTACATGACGATGGTGGTGACGTCCTTGAGGTTGGTGCACTTGGGGATAAAGACTGAGGCGAGGCGGGGGTTGCCGGCTTGCAGGACCAGGTTGAAGTATGGCTGTTTGTTTGTTTCGGGGGATGTTAGTTTGTTTCTGTACCTGGCGGTGTGGCGGTGTGGCTGTGTGAAAGACTCGGAAAAAGAGAATGGATAGGGCAGACATACCTCCCATCCGATGGGACTCTTTCGAGCCTTTGAGATTTCTTCAATCTCGTTCCAGTCACGCTTGGCGACGAGAGCTCGTAATCTGTAGTTGATATTGATGTTAGCAAACAGCACCCTCAGTTGTTTCTCGCCGCAGCTTGTAACAAAGGACAATCGGCAATGCGTACCTGATCCAGCAAGCGACCCTCTCCGGGACCTTGAACTCGCTCTGGATCTTCTTCGCCCGGCCGTGGTACCCGAGCCGGATGAGCTTGAACATGGTCTCA